>NW_026600607.1:117500-177925 GCF_029448725.1 Salvelinus fontinalis | reverse complement strand
TGTAATGTCTTTTTTCGTTTTTTTTTGGTCGCCTATGGAAATCCCCAGGAAGACTAGCTCGTCGTCATGACGTCAGCCTACAGGACAGTGTGTGGAGGAGAGACAGAGACAGAGAGAGAGAGAGAGAGAGAGAGAGAGAGAAATATATATTTTGTATATATATACATATATATTTGATTTTTATTTTCGATATGTATACTTTGACAATGTAAGTAATAACGAACTTGCCATGTCAATAAAGTCAATTGAATTGAATTGAGAGAGAGACAGAGAGAGAGAGAGAGAGAGAGAGAGAGACAGAGAGAGAGAGAGAGAGAGAGAGAGAAAAAGAGAGAGAGAGAGAGAGAAAAAGAGAGAGGGAGAGAGAGAAAAAGAGAGAGAGGGTGAGAGAGAGAGATTCAACTCTTTGACGTGGTGGTAAAATCAGAGACACGACAGAACTACATAGTTTGACAAAATGGATAAAAGTTGGTCCATAAAAGTTTAAAAAAAACAAGAACACACCTTTCCCCGCCCCCCACCTTGTCTTACCTGTAACAGACCGGCGAACTTGACCACCCCCCAGCCCAACCGCTTGGTTTCAGGTTCAACCAGACTCATCTGGTACACGTCGACCGCCAGGAACCGTTGGGCCTGACCGCCTTCCTTACTCACCACCATACAGGCTATGAGATCACTGTTATCTACAGAGAGAGAGGGACCACAACCATCACACAACCATCACACAACGTTCTATCAGATCACTGTTATCTACAGAGAGAGAGGGACCACAACCATCACACAACCATCACACAACGTTCTATCAGATCACTGTTATCTACAGAGAGAGAGACCACAACCATCACACAACCATCACACAACGTTCTATCAGATCACTGTTATCTACAGAGAGAGAGACCACAACCATCACACAACCATCACACAACGTTCTATCAGATCACTGTTATCTACAGAGAGAGAGACCACAACCATCACACAACCATCACACAACGTTCTATCAGATCACTGTTATCTACAGAGAGAGAGAGACCACAACCATCACACAACGTTCTATCAGATCACTGTTATCTACAGAGAGAGAGACCACAACCATCACACAACCATCACACAACGTTCTATCAGATCACTGTTATCTACAGAGAGAGAGACCACAACCATCACACAACCATCACACAACGTTCTATCAGATCACTGTTATCTACAGAGAGAGAGAGACCACAACCATCACACAACCATCACACAACGTTCTATCAGATCACTGTTATCTACAGAGAGAGAGACCACAACCATCACACAACCATCACACAACGTTCTATCAGATCACTGTTATCTACAGAGAGAGGGACCACAACCATCACACAACCATCACACAACGTTCTATCAGATCACTGTTATCTACAGAGAGAGAGACCACAACCATCACACAACCATCACACAACGTTCTATCAGATCACTGTTATCTACAGAGAGAGAGACCACAACCATCACACAACCATCACACAACGTTCTATCAGATCACTGTTATCTACAGAGAGAGAGGACCACAACCATCACACAACCATCACACAACGTTCTATCAGATCACTGTTATCTACAGAGAGAGAGGACCACAACCATCACACAACCATCACACAACGTTCTATCAGATCACTGTTATCTACAGAGAGAGAGACCACAACCATCACACAACCATCACACAACGTTCTATCAGATCACTGTTATCTACAGAGAGAGAGACCACAACCATCACACAACCATCACACAACGTTCTATCAGATCACTGTTATCTACAGAGAGAGAGACCACAACCATCCACAACCATCACACAACGTTCTATCAGATCACTGTTATCTACAGAGAGAGAGACCACAACCATCACACAACCATCACACAACGTTCTATCAGATCACTGTTATCTACAGAGAGAGAGACCACAACCATCACACAACCATCACACAACGTTCTATCAGATCACTGTTATCTACAGAGAGAGAGACCACAACCATCACACAACCATCACACAACGTTCTATCAGATCACTGTTATCTACAGAGAGAGAGGACCACAACCATCACACAACCATCACACAACGTTCTATCAGATCACTGTTATCTACAGAGAGAGAGACCACAACCATCACACAACCATCACACAACGTTCTATCAGATCACTGTTATCTACAGAGAGAGAGGACCACAACCATCACACAACCATCACACAACGTTCTATCAGATCACTGTTATCTACAGAGAGAGAGCCACAACCATCACACAACCATCACACAACGTTCTATCAGATCACTGTTATCTACAGAGAGAGAGGACCACAACCATCACACAACGTTCTATCAGATCACTGTTATCTACAGAGAGAGAGACCACAACCATCACACAACCATCACACAACGTTCTATCAGATCACTGTTATCTACAGAGAGAGAGACCACAACCATCACACAACCATCACACAACGTTCTATCAGATCACTGTTATCTACAGAGAGAGAGACCACAACCATCACACAACCATCACACAACGTTCTATCAGATCACTGTTATCTACAGAGAGAGAGGACCACAACCATCACACAACCATCACACAACGTTCTATCAGATCACTGTTATCTACAGAGAGAGAGGACCACAACCATCACACAACGTTCTATCAGATCACTGTTATCTACAGAGAGAGAGACCACAACCATCACACAACCATCACACAACGTTCTATCAGATCACTGTTATCTACAGAGAGAGAGGGACCACAACCATCACACAACGTTCTATCAGATCACTGTTATCTACAGAGAGAGAGACCACAACCATCACACAACCATCACACAACGTTCTATCAGATCACTGTTATCTACAGAGAGAGAGAGACCACAACCATCACACAACGTTCTATCAGATCACTGTTATCTACAGAGAGAGAGAGACCACAACCATCACACAACGTTCTATCAGATCACTGTTATCTACAGAGAGAGAGACCACAACCATCACACAACCATCACACAACGTTCTATCAGATCACTGTTATCTACAGAGAGAGAGACCACAACCATCACACAACGTTCTATCAGATCACTGTTATCTACAGAGAGAGAGACCACAACCATCACACAACCATCACACAACGTTCTATCAGATCACTGTTATCTACAGAGAGAGAGACCACAACCATCACACAACGTTCTATCAGATCACTGTTATCTACAGAGAGAGAGACCACAACCATCACACAACGTTCTATCAGATCACTGTTATCTACAGAGAGAGAGACCACAACCATCACACAACCATCACACAACGTTCTATCAGATCACTGTTATCTACAGAGAGAGACCACAACCATCACACAACCATCACACAACGTTCTATCAGATCACTGTTATCTACAGAGAGAGAGACCACAACCATCACACAACCATCACACAACGTTCTATCAGATCACTGTTATCTACAGAGAGAGAGGACCACAACCATCACACAACCATCACACAACGTTCTATCAGATCACTGTTATCTACAGAGAGAGAGCCACAACCATCACACAACCATCACACAACGTTCTATCAGATCACTGTTATCTACAGAGAGAGAGGGACCACAACCATCACACAACGTTCTATCAGATCACTGTTATCTACAGAGAGAGAGAGCCACAACCATCACACAACCATCACACAACGTTCTATCAGATCACTGTTATCTACAGAGAGAGAGACCACAACCATCACACAACGTTCTATCAGATCACTGTTATCTACAGAGAGAGAGGACCACAACCATCACACAACCATCACACAACGTTCTATCAGATCACTGTTATCTACAGAGAGAGAGACCACAACCATCACACAACCATCACACAACGTTCTATCAGATCACTGTTATCTACAGAGAGAGAGGGACCACAACCATCACACAACGTTCTATCAGATCACTGTTATCTACAGAGAGAGAGAGACCACAACCATCACACAACCATCACACAACGTTCTATCAGATCACTGTTATCTACAGAGAGAGAGAGACCACAACCATCACACAACGTTCTATCAGATCACTGTTATCTACAGAGAGAGAGGACCACAACCATCACACAACCATCACACAACGTTCTATCAGATCACTGTTATCTACAGAGAGAGAGACCACAACCATCACACAACCATCACACAACGTTCTATCAGATCACTGTTATCTACAGAGAGAGAGAGACCACAACCATCACACAACGTTCTATCAGATCACTGTTATCTACAGAGAGAGAGACCACAACCATCACACAACCATCACACAACGTTCTATCAGATCACTGTTATCTACAGAGAGAGAGACCACAACCATCACACAACGTTCTATCAGATCACTGTTATCTACAGAGAGAGAGACCACAACCATCACACAACGTTCTATCAGATCACTGTTATCTACAGAGAGAGAGAGACCACAACCATCACACAACGTTCTATCAGATCACTGTTATCTACAGAGAGAGAGACCACAACCATCACACAACCATCACACAACGTTCTATCAGATCACTGTTATCTACAGAGAGAGAGACCACAACCATCACACAACGTTCTATCAGATCACTGTTATCTACAGAGAGAGAGACCACAACCATCACACAACCATCACACAACGTTCTATCAGATCACTGTTATCTACAGAGAGAGAGGACCACAACCATCACACAACCATCACACAACGTTCTATCAGATCACTGTTATCTACAGAGAGAGGGACCACAACCATCACACAACGTTCTATCAGATCACTGTTATCTACAGAGAGAGAGAGACCACAACCATCACACAACGTTCTATCAGATCACTGTTATCTACAGAGAGAGAGACCACAACCATCACACAACCATCACACAACGTTCTATCAGATCACTGTTATCTACAGAGAGAGGGACCACAACCATCACACAACGTTCTATCAGATCACTGTTATCTACAGAGAGAGACCACAACCATCACACAACCATCACACAACGTTCTATCAGATCACTGTTATCTACAGAGAGAGAGGGACCACAACCATCACACAACGTTCTATCAGATCACTGTTATCTACAGAGAGAGAGACCACAACCATCACACAACCATCACACAACGTTCTATCAGATCACTGTTATCTACAGAGAGAGGGCCACAACCATCACACAACGTTCTATCAGATCACTGTTATCTACAGAGAGAGAGGACCACAACCATCACACAACCATCACACAACGTTCTATCAGATCACTGTTATCTACAGAGAGAGAGACCACAACCATCACACAACGTTCTATCAGATCACTGTTATCTACAGAGAGAGAGACCACAACCATCACACAACGTTCTATCAGATCACTGTTATCTACAGAGAGAGAGAACCACAACCATCACACAACCATCACACAACGTTCTATCAGATCACTGTTATCTACAGAGAGAGAGAGACCACAACCATCACACAACGTTCTATCAGATCACTGTTATCTACAGAGAGAGAGAGACCACAACCATCACACAACGTTCTATCAGATCACTGTTATCTACAGAGAGAGAGAGACCACAACCATCACACAACCATCACACAACGTTCTATCAGATCACTGTTATCTACAGAGAGAGAGACCACAACCATCACACAACGTTCTATCAGATCACTGTTATCTACAGAGAGAGAGACCACAACCATCACACAACCATCACACAACGTTCTATCAGATCACTGTTATCTACAGAGAGAGAGAGACCACAACCATCACACAACGTTCTATCAGATCACTGTTATCTACAGAGAGAGAGGGACCACAACCATCACACAACGTTCTATCAGATCACTGTTATCTACAGAGAGAGAGAGACCACAACCATCACACAACGTTCTATCAGATCACTGTTATCTACAGAGAGAGAGAGACCACAACCATCACACAACGTTCTATCAGATCACTGTTATCTACAGAGAGAGAGACCACAACCATCACACAACCATCACACAACGTTCTATCAGATCACTGTTATCTACAGAGAGAGAGAGACCACAACCATCACACAACCATCACACAACGTTCTATCAGATCACTGTTATCTACAGAGAGGGACCACAACCATCACACAACCATCACACAACGTTCTATCAGATCACTGTTATCTACAGAGAGAGAGACCACAACCATCACACAACCATCACACAACGTTCTATCAGATCACTGTTATCTACAGAGAGAGAGACCACAACCATCACACAACCATCACACAACGTTCTATCAGATCACTGTTATCTACAGAGAGAGAGACCACAACCATCACACAACCATCACACAACGTTCTATCAGATCACTGTTATCTACAGAGAGAGAGACCACAACCATCACACAACCATCACACAACGTTCTATCAGATCACTGTTATCTACAGAGAGAGAGACCACAACCATCACACAACGTTCTATCAGATCACTGTTATCTACAGAGAGAGAGGGACCACAACCATCACACAACCATCACACAACGTTCTATCAGATCACTGTTATCTACAGAGAGAGAGAGACCACAACCATCACACAACCATCACACAACGTTCTATCAGATCACTGTTATCTACAGAGAGAGAGGTACCACAACCATCACACAACCATCACACAACGTTCTATCAGATCACTGTTATCTACAGAGAGAGAGGACCACAACCATCACACAACCATCACACAACGTTCTATCAGATCACTGTTATCTACAGAGAGAGAGGACCACAACCATCACACAACCATCACACAACGTTCTATCAGATCACTGTTATCTACAGAGAGAGAGGACCACAACCATCACACAACCATCACACAACGTTCTATCAGATCACTGTTATCTACAGAGAGAGAGCCACAACCATCACACAACCATCACACAACGTTCTATCAGATCACTGTTATCTACAGAGAGAGAACCACAACCATCACACAACCATCACACAACGTTCTATCAGATCACTGTTATCTACAGAGAGAGAGGGACCACAACCATCACACAACCATCACACAACGTTCTATCAGATCACTGTTATCTACAGAGAGAGAGACCACAACCATCACACAACCATCACACAACGTTCTATCAGATCACTGTTATCTACAGAGAGAGAGGACCACAACCATCACACAACCATCACACAACGTTCTATCAGATCACTGTTATCTACAGAGAGAGAGACCACAACCATCACACAACCATCACACAACGTTCTATCAGATCACTGTTATCTACAGAGAGAGAGACCACAACCATCACACAACCATCACACAACGTTCTATCAGATCACTGTTATCTACAGAGAGAGAGGGACCACAACCATCACACAACGTTCTATCAGATCACTGTTATCTACAGAGAGAGAGAGACCACAACCATCACACAACCATCACACAACGTTCTATCAGATCACTGTTATCTACAGAGAGAGAGAGACCACAACCATCACACAACGTTCTATCAGATCACTGTTATCTACAGAGAGAGAGACCACAACCATCACACAACGTTCTATCAGATCACTGTTATCTACAGAGAGAGAGAGACCACAACCATCACACAACCATCACACAACGTTCTATCAGATCACTGTTATCTACAGAGAGAGAGAGACCACAACCATCACACAACGTTCTATCAGATCACTGTTATCTACAGAGAGAGAGAGACCACAACCATCACACAACGTTCTATCAGATCACTGTTATCTACAGAGAGAGAGAGACCACAACCATCACACAACCATCACACAACGTTCTATCAGATCACTGTTATCTACAGAGAGAGGGACCACAACCATCACACAACGTTCTATCAGATCACTGTTATCTACAGAGAGAGACCACAACCATCACACAACCATCACACAACGTTCTATCAGATCACTGTTATCTACAGAGAGAGAGAGACCACAACCATCACACAACGTTCTATCAGATCACTGTTATCTACAGAGAGAGAGGGACCACAACCATCACACAACGTTCTATCAGATCACTGTTATCTACAGAGAGAGAGACCACAACCATCACACAACCATCACACAACGTTCTATCAGATCACTGTTATCTACAGAGAGAGAGACCACAACCATCACACAACGTTCTATCAGATCACTGTTATCTACAGAGAGAGAGGGACCACAACCATCACACAACGTTCTATCAGATCACTGTTATCTACAGAGAGAGAGAGACCACAACCATCACACAACGTTCTATCAGATCACTGTTATCTACAGAGAGAGAGAGACCACAACCATCACACAACGTTCTATCAGATCACTGTTATCTACAGAGAGAGAGAGACCACAACCATCACACAACCATCACACAACGTTCTATCAGATCACTGTTATCTACAGAGAGAGAGAGACCACAACCATCACACAACGTTCTATCAGATCACTGTTATCTACAGAGAGAGACCACAACCATCACACAACCATCACACAACGTTCTATCAGATCACTGTTATCTACAGAGAGAGAGAGACCACAACCATCACACAACCATCACACAACGTTCTATCAGATCACTGTTATCTACAGAGAGAGAGAGACCACAACCATCACACAACGTTCTATCAGATCACTGTTATCTACAGAGAGAGAGGGACCACAACCATCACACAACCATCACACAACGTTCTATCAGATCACTGTTATCTACAGAGAGAGAGAGACCACAACCATCACACAACGTTCTATCAGATCACTGTTATCTACAGAGAGAGAGACCACAACCATCACACAACCATCACACAACGTTCTATCAGATCACTGTTATCTACAGAGAGAGAGGGACCACAACCATCACACAACGTTCTATCAGATCACTGTTATCTACAGAGAGAGAGACCACAACCATCACACAACCATCACACAACGTTCTATCAGATCACTGTTATCTACAGAGAGAGAGGACCACAACCATCACACAACGTTCTATCAGATCACTGTTATCTACAGAGAGAGAGAGACCACAACCATCACACAACCATCACACAACGTTCTATCAGATCACTGTTATCTACAGAGAGAGAGACCACAACCATCACACAACGTTCTATCAGATCACTGTTATCTACAGAGAGAGACCACAACCATCACACAACCATCACACAACGTTCTATCAGATCACTGTTATCTACAGAGAGAGAGACCACAACCATCACACAACCATCACACAACGTTCTATCAGATCACTGTTATCTACAGAGAGAGAGACCACAACCATCACACAACGTTCTATCAGATCACTGTTATCTACAGAGAGAGAGACCACAACCATCACACAACCATCACACAACGTTCTATCAGATCACTGTTATCTACAGAGAGAGAGAGACCACAACCATCACACAACGTTCTATCAGATCACTGTTATCTACAGAGAGAGAGAGACCACAACCATCACACAACGTTCTATCAGATCACTGTTATCTACAGAGAGAGAGAGACCACAACCATCACACAACCATCACACAACGTTCTATCAGATCACTGTTATCTACAGAGAGAGGGACCACAACCATCACACAACGTTCTATCAGATCACTGTTATCTACAGAGAGAGAGGGACCACAACCATCACACAACGTTCTATCAGATCACTGTTATCTACAGAGAGAGAGAGACCACAACCATCACACAACCATCACACAACGTTCTATCAGATCACTGTTATCTACAGAGAGAGAGACCACAACCATCACACAACGTTCTATCAGATCACTGTTATCTACAGAGAGAGAGGGACCACAACCATCACACAACGTTCTATCAGATCACTGTTATCTACAGAGAGAGAGACCACAACCATCACACAACGTTCTATCAGATCACTGTTATCTACAGAGAGAGAGACCACAACCATCACACAACGTTCTATCAGATCACTGTTATCTACAGAGAGAGAGACCACAACCATCACACAACGTTCTATCAGATCACTGTTATCTACAGAGAGAGACCACAACCATCACACAACCATCACACAACGTTCTATCAGATCACTGTTATCTACAGAGAGAGAGACCACAACCATCACACAACGTTCTATCAGATCACTGTTATCTACAGAGAGAGAGACCACAACCATCACACAACGTTCTATCAGATCACTGTTATCTACAGAGAGAGGGACCACAACCATCTCACAACGTTCTATCAGATCACTGTTATCTACAGAGAGAGGGACCACAACCATCTCACAACGTTCTATCAGATCACTGTTATCTACAGAGAGAGAGAGACCACAACCATCACACAACCATCACACAACGTTCTATCAGATCACTGTTATCTACAGAGAGAGAGAGACCACAACCATCACACAACCATCACACAACGTTCTATCAGATCACTGTTATCTACAGAGAGAGAGGGACCACAACCATCACACAACGTTCTATCAGATCACTGTTATCTACAGAGAGAGAGAGACCACAACCATCACACAACGTTCTATCAGATCACTGTTATCTACAGAGAGAGAGACCACAACCATCACACAACGTTCTATCAGATCACTGTTATCTACAGAGAGAGAGACCACAACCATCACACAACGTTCTATCAGATCACTGTTATCTACAGAGAGAGAGACCACAACCATCACACAACCATCACACAACGTTCTATCAGATCACTGTTATCTACAGAGAGAGAGACCACAACCATCACACAACGTTCTATCAGATCACTGTTATCTACAGAGAGAGAGACCACAACCATCACACAACCATCACACAACGTTCTATCAGATCACTGTTATCTACAGAGAGAGAGAGACCACAACCATCACACAACGTTCTATCAGATCACTGTTATCTACAGAGAGAGAGACCACAACCATCACACAACCATCACACAACGTTCTATCAGATCACTGTTATCTACAGAGAGAGAGACCACAACCATCACACAACGTTCTATCAGATCACTGTTATCTACAGAGAGAGAGACCACAACCATCACACAACCATCACACAACGTTCTATCAGATCACTGTTATCTACAGAGAGAGAGACCACAACCATCACACAACGTTCTATCAGATCACTGTTATCTACAGAGAGAGAGGGACCACAACCATCACACAACGTTCTATCAGATCACTGTTATCTACAGAGAGAGAGACCACAACCATCACACAACGTTCTATCAGATCACTGTTATCTACAGAGAGAGAGACCACAACCATCACACAACCATCACACAACGTTCTATCAGATCACTGTTATCTACAGAGAGAGACCACAACCATCACACAACCATCACACAACGTTCTATCAGATCACTGTTATCTACAGAGAGAGAGACCACAACCATCACACAACCATCACACAACGTTCTATCAGATCACTGTTATCTACAGAGAGAGAGGACCACAACCATCACACAACGTTCTATCAGATCACTGTTATCTACAGAGAGAGAGAGCCACAACCATCACACAACCATCACACAACGTTCTATCAGATCACTGTTATCTACAGAGAGAGAGACCACAACCATCACACAACGTTCTATCAGATCACTGTTATCTACAGAGAGAGAGGACCACAACCATCACACAACCATCACACAACGTTCTATCAGATCACTGTTATCTACAGAGAGAGAGACCACAACCATCACACACCCAACCATCACACAACGTTCTATCAGATCACTGTTATCTACAGAGAGAGAGGGACCACAACCATCACACAACGTTCTATCAGATCACTGTTATCTACAGAGAGAGAGAGACCACAACCATCACACAACCATCACACAACGTTCTATCAGATCACTGTTATCTACAGAGAGAGAGAGACCACAACCATCACACAACGTTCTATCAGATCACTGTTATCTACAGAGAGAGAGAGACCACAACCATCACACAACCATCACACAACGTTCTATCAGATCACTGTTATCTACAGAGAGAGAGACCACAACCATCACACAACGTTCTATCAGATCACTGTTATCTACAGAGAGAGAGACCACAACCATCACACAACCATCACACAACGTTCTATCAGATCACTGTTATCTACAGAGAGAGAGACCACAACCATCACACAACGTTCTATCAGATCACTGTTATCTACAGAGAGAGAGACCACAACCATCACACAACCATCACACAACGTTCTATCAGATCACTGTTATCTACAGAGAGAGAGGGACCACAACCATCACACAACCATCACACAACGTTCTATCAGATCACTGTTATCTACAGAGAGAGGGACCACAACCATCACACAACGTTCTATCAGATCACTGTTATCTACAGAGAGAGAGAGACCACAACCATCACACAACGTTCTATCAGATCACTGTTATCTACAGAGAGAGAGACCACAACCATCACACAACCATCACACAACGTTCTATCAGATCACTGTTATCTACAGAGAGAGGGACCACAACCATCACACAACGTTCTATCAGATCACTGTTATCTACAGAGAGAGACCACAACCATCACACAACCATCACACAACGTTCTATCAGATCACTGTTATCTACAGAGAGAGAGACCACAACCATCACACAACCATCACACAACGTTCTATCAGATCACTGTTATCTACAGAGAGAGAGGGACCACAACCATCACACAACCATCACACAACGTTCTATCAGATCACTGTTATCTACAGAGAGAGAGACCACAACCATCACACAACCATCACACAACGTTCTATCAGATCACTGTTATCTACAGAGAGAGAGGGACCACAACCATCACACAACCATCACACAACGTTCTATCAGATCACTGTTATCTACAGAGAGAGACCACAACCATCACACAACCATCACACAACGTTCTATCAGATCACTGTTATCTACAGAGAGAGAGGGACCACAACCATCACACAACGTTCTATCAGATCACTGTTATCTACAGAGAGAGAGAGACCACAACCATCACACAACCATCACACAACGTTCTATCAGATCACTGTTATCTACAGAGAGAGAGACCACAACCATCACACAACCATCACACAACGTTCTATCAGATCACTGTTATCTACAGAGAGAGAGAGACCACAACCATCACACAACGTTCTATCAGATCACTGTTATCTACAGAGAGAGAGAGACCACAACCATCACACAACCATCACACAACGTTCTATCAGATCACTGTTATCTACAGAGAGAGAGAGACCACAACCATCACACAACGTTCTATCAGATCACTGTTATCTACAGAGAGAGAGACCACAACCATCACACAACCATCACACAACGTTCTATCAGATCACTGTTATCTACAGAGAGAGAGAGACCACAACCATCACACAACGTTCTATCAGATCACTGTTATCTACAGAGAGAGGGAGACCACAACCATCACACAACCATCACACAACGTTCTATCAGATCACTGTTATCTACAGAGAGAGAGACCACAACCATCACACAACGTTCTATCAGATCACTGTTATCTACAGAGAGAGAGACCACAACCATCACACAACCACAACACAACGTTCTATCAGATCACTGTTATCTACAGAGAGAGAGACCACAACCATCACACAACGTTCTATCAGATCACTGTTATCTACAGAGAGAGAGACCACAACCATCACACAACCATCACACAACGTTCTATCAGATCACTGTTATCTACAGAGAGAGAGGGACCACAACCATCACACAACCATCACACAACGTTCTATCAGATCACTGTTATCTACAGAGAGAGAGGGACCACAACCATCACACAACGTTCTATCAGATCACTGTTATCTACAGAGAGAGAGAGACCACAACCATCACACAACGTTCTATCAGATCACTGTTATCTACAGAGAGAGAGACCACAACCATCACACAACGTTCTATCAGATCACTGTTATCTACAGAGAGAGAGGGACCACAACCATCACACAACCATCACACAACGTTCTATCAGATCACTGTTATCTACAGAGAGAGAGACCACAACCATCACACAACCATCACACAACGTTCTATCAGATCACTGTTATCTACAGAGAGAGAGGGACCACAACCATCACACAACGTTCTATCAGATCACTGTTATCTACAGAGAGAGAGAGACCACAACCATCACACAACCATCACACAACGTTCTATCAGATCACTGTTATCTACAGAGAGAGAGAGACCACAACCATCACACAACGTTCTATCAGATCACTGTTATCTACAGAGAGAGAGAGACCACAACCATCACACAACCATCACACAACGTTCTATCAGATCACTGTTATCTACAGAGAGAGAGACCACAACCATCACACAACGTTCTATCAGATCACTGTTATCTACAGAGAGAGAGACCACAACCATCACACAACCATCACACAACGTTCTATCAGATCACTGTTATCTACAGAGAGAGAGACCACAACCATCACACAACGTTCTATCAGATCACTGTTATCTACAGAGAGAGAGACCACAACCATCACACAACCATCACACAACGTTCTATCAGATCACTGTTATCTACAGAGAGAGAGGGACCACAACCATCACACAACCATCACACAACGTTCTATCAGATCACTGTTATCTACAGAGAGAGGGACCACAACCATCACACAACGTTCTATCAGATCACTGTTATCTACAGAGAGAGAGAGACCACAACCATCACACAACCATCACACAACGTTCTATCAGATCACTGTTATCTACAGAGAGAGGGACCACAACCATCACACAACGTTCTATCAGATCACTGTTATCTACAGAGAGGGACCACAACCATCACACAACCATCACACAACGTTCTATCAGATCACTGTTATCTACAGAGAGAGAGGGACCACAACCATCACACAACGTTCTATCAGATCACTGTTATCTACAGAGAGAGAGGGACCACAACCATCACACAACCATCACACAACGTTCTATCAGATCACTGTTATCTACAGAGAGAGAGACCACAACCATCACACAACGTTCTATCAGATCACTGTTATCTACAGAGAGAGAGACCACAACCATCACACAACGTTCTATCAGATGACTGTTATCTACAGAGAGGGACCACAACCATCACACAACCATCACACAACCATCACACAACGTTCTATCAGATCACTGTTATCTACAGAGAGAGAGAGACCACAACCATCACACAACGTTCTATCAGATCACTGTTATCTACAGAGAGAGAGAGACCACAACCATCACACAACCATCACACAACGTTCTATCAGATCACTGTTATCTACAGAGAGAGAGACCACAACCATCACACAACGTTCTATCAGATCACTGTTATCTACAGAGAGAGAGAGACCACAACCATCACACAACGTTCTATCAGATCACTGTTATCTACAGAGAGAGAGACCACAACCATCACACAACGTTCTATCAGATCACTGTTATCTACAGAGAGAGACCACAACCATCACACAACCATCACACAACGTTCTATCAGATCACTGTTATCTACAGAGAGAGAGACCACAACCATCACACAACGTTCTATCAGATCACTGTTATCTACAGAGAGAGAGAGACCACAACCATCACACAACCATCACACAACGTTCTATCAGATCACTGTTATCTACAGAGAGAGAGACCACAACCATCACACAACGTTCTATCAGATCACTGTTATCTACAGAGAGAGAGAGACCACAACCATCACACAACCATCACACAACGTTCTATCAGATCACTGTTATCTACAGAGAGAGACCACAACCATCACACAACGTTCTATCAGATCACTGTTATCTACAGAGAGAGAGAGACCACAACCATCACACAACGTTCTATCAGATCACTGTTATCTACAGAGAGAGAGGGACCACAACCATCACACAACCATCACACAACGTTCTATCAGATCACTGTTATCTACAGAGAGAGAGGGACCACAACCATCACACAACGTTCTATCAGATCACTGTTATCTACAGAGAGAGAGAGACCACAACCATCACACAACCACAACACAACGTTCTATCAGATCACTGTTATCTACAGAGAGAGAGGGACCACAACCATCACACAACCATCACACAACGTTCTATCAGATCACTGTTATCTACAGAGAGAGAGGGACCACAACCATCACACAACGTTCTATCAGATCACTGTTATCTACAGAGAGAGGGACCACAACCATCACACAACGTTCTATCAGATCACTGTTATCTACAGAGAGAGAGACCACAACCATCACACAACGTTCTATCAGATCACTGTTATCTACAGAGAGAGACCACAACCATCACACAACGTTCTATCAGATCACTGTTATCTACAGAGAGAGAGACCACAACCATCACACAACGTTCTATCAGATCACTGTTATCTACAGAGAGAGAGGGACCACAACCATCACACAACGTTCTATCAGATCACTGTTATCTACAGAGAGAGAGACCACAACCATCACACAACCATCACACAACGTTCTATCAGATCACTGTTATCTACAGAGAGAGAGAGACCACAACCATCACACAACGTTCTATCAGATCACTGTTATCTACAGAGAGAGAGACCACAACCATCACACAACCATCACACAACGTTCTATCAGATCACTGTTATCTACAGAGAGAGAGACCACAACCATCACACAACCATCACACAACGTTCTATCAGATCACTGTTATCTACAGAGAGAGAGACCACAACCATCACACAACCATCACACAACGTTCTATCAGATCACTGTTATCTACAGAGAGAGAGACCACAACCATCACACAACGTTCTATCAGATCACTGTTATCTACAGAGAGAGAGGGACCACAACCATCACACAACCATCACACAACGTTCTATCAGATCACTGTTATCTACAGAGAGAGAGACCACAACCATCACACAACGTTCTATCAGATCACTGTTATCTACAGAGAGAGAGACCACAACCATCACACAACGTTCTATCAGATCACTGTTATCTACAGAGAGAGAGAGACCACAACCATCACACAACCATCACACAACGTTCTATCAGATCACAGTTATCTAGAGAGAGAGAGAGACCACAACCATCACACAACGTTCTATCAGATCACTGTTATCTACAGAGAGAGAGGGACCACAACCATCACACAACCATCACACAACGTTCTATCAGATCACTGTTATCTACAGAGAGAGGGACCACAACCATCACACAACCATCACACAACGTTCTATCAGATCACTGTTATCTACAGAGAGAGAGACCACAACCATCACACAACCATCACACAACGTTCTATCAGATCACTGTTATCTACAGAGAGAGAGACCACAACCATCACACAACGTTCTATCAGATCACTGTTATCTACAGAGAGAGAGACCACAACCATCACACAACGTTCTATCAGATCACTGTTATCTACAGAGAGGGACCACAACCATCACACAACCATCACACAACCATCACACAACGTTCTATCAGATCACTGTTATCTACAGAGAGAGAGAGACCACAACCATCACACAACGTTCTATCAGATCACTGTTATCTACAGAGAGAGAGAGACCACAACCATCACACAACGTTCTATCAGATCACTGTTATCTACAGAGAGAGAGGGACCACAACCATCACACAACGTACTATCAGATCACTGTTATCTACAGAGAGAGAGAGACCACAACCATCACACAACGTTCTATCAGATCACTGTTATCTACAGAGAGAGAGAGACCACAACCATCACACAACGTTCTATCAGATCACTGTTATCTACAGAGAGAGAGAGACCACAACCATCACACAACCATCACACAACGTTCTATCAGATCACTGTTATCTACAGAGAGAGAGACCACAACCATCACACAACGTTCTATCAGATCACTGTTATCTACAGAGAGAGAGAGACCACAACCATCACACAACGTTCTATCAGATCACTGTTATCTACAGAGAGAGAGACCACAACCATCACACAACGTTCTATCAGATCACTGTTATCTACAGAGAGAGACCACAACCATCACACAACCATCACACAACGTTCTATCAGATCACTGTTATCTACAGAGAGAGAGACCACAACCATCACACAACGTTCTATCAGATCACTGTTATCTACAGAGAGAGAGAGACCACAACCATCACACAACCATCACACAACGTTCTATCAGATCACTGTTATCTACAGAGAGAGAGACCACAACCATCACACAACGTTCTATCAGATCACTGTTATCTACAGAGAGAGAGAGACCACAACCATCACACAACCACAACACAACGTTCTATCAGATCACTGTTATCTACAGAGAGAGAGACCACAACCATCACACAACCACAACACAACGTTCTATCAGATCACTGTTATCTACAGAGAGAGAGGGACCACAACCATCACACAACCATCACACAACGTTCTATCAGATCACTGTTATCTACAGAGAGAGAGGGACCACAACCATCACACAACCATCACACAACGTTCTATCAGATCACTGTTATCTACAGAGAGAGAGAGACCACAACCATCACACAACGTTCTATCAGATCACTGTTATCTACAGAGAGAGAGGGACCACAACCATCACACAACGTTCTATCAGATCACTGTTATCTACAGAGAGAGGGACCACAACCATCACACAACCATCACACAACGTTCTATCAGATCACTGTTATCTACAGAGAGAGAGAGACCACAACCATCACACAACGTTCTATCAGATCACTGTTATCTACAGAGAGAGAGACCACAACCATCACACAACGTTCTATCAGATCACTGTTATCTACAGAGAGAGAGACCACAACCATCACACAACCATCACACAACGTTCTATCAGATCACTGTTATCTACAGAGAGAGACCACAACCATCACACAACGTTCTATCAGATCACTGTTATCTACAGAGAGAGAGAGACCACAACCATCACACAACGTTCTATCAGATCACTGTTATCTACAGAGAGAGAGACCACAACCATCACACAACCATCACACAACCATCACACAACGTTCTATCAGATCACTGTTATCTACAGAGAGAGAGAGACCACAACCATCACACAACGTTCTATCAGATCACTGTTATCTACAGAGAGAGAGGGACCACAACCATCACACAACGTTCTATCAGATCACTGTTATCTACAGAGAGAGAGAGACCACAACCATCACACAACCATCACACAACGTTCTATCAGATCACTGTTATCTACAGAGAGAGAGAGACCACAACCATCACACAACCATCACACAACGTTCTATCAGATCACTGTTATCTACAGAGAGAGAGAGACCACAACCATCACACAACGTTCTATCAGATCACTGTTATCTACAGAGAGAGAGACCACAACCATCACACAACGTTCTATCAGATCACTGTTATCTACAGAGAGAGAGGGACCACAACCATCACACAACGTTCTATCAGATCACTGTTATCTACAGAGAGAGAGACCACAACCATCACACAACCATCACACAACGTTCTATCAGATCACTGTTATCTACAGAGAGAGAGACCACAACCATCACACAACGTTCTATCAGATCACTGTTATCTACAGAGAGAGAGGGACCACAACCATCACACAACCATCACACAACGTTCTATCAGATCACTGTTATCTACAGAGAGAGAGACCACAACCATCACACAACGTTCTATCAGATCACTGTTATCTACAGAGAGAGAGACCACAACCATCACACAACGTTCTATCAGATCACTGTTATCTACAGAGAGAGAGAGACCACAACCATCACACAACCATCACACAACGTTCTATCAGATCACAGTTATCTAGAGAGAGAGAGAGACCACAACCATCACACAACGTTCTATCAGATCACTGTTATCTACAGAGAGAGAGGGACCACAACCATCACACAACCATCACACAACGTTCTATCAGATCACTGTTATCTACAGAGAGAGGGACCACAACCATCACACAACCATCACACAACGTTCTATCAGATCACTGTTATCTACAGAGAGAGAGACCACAACCATCACACAACCATCACACAACGTTCTATCAGATCACTGTTATCTACAGAGAGAGAGACCACAACCATCACACAACGTTCTATCAGATCACTGTTATCTACAGAGAGAGAGACCACAACCATCACACAACGTTCTATCAGATCACTGTTATCTACAGAGAGGGACCACAACCATCACACAACCATCACACAACCATCACACAACGTTCTATCAGATCACTGTTATCTACAGAGAGAGAGAGACCACAACCATCACACAACGTTCTATCAGATCACTGTTATCTACAGAGAGAGAGAGACCACAACCATCACACAACGTTCTATCAGATCACTGTTATCTACAGAGAGAGAGGGACCACAACCATCACACAACGTACTATCAGATCACTGTTATCTACAGAGAGAGAGAGACCACAACCATCACACAACGTTCTATCAGATCACTGTTATCTACAGAGAGAGAGAGACCACAACCATCACACAACGTTCTATCAGATCACTGTTATCTACAGAGAGAGAGAGACCACAACCATCACACAACCATCACACAACGTTCTATCAGATCACTGTTATCTACAGAGAGAGAGACCACAACCATCACACAACGTTCTATCAGATCACTGTTATCTACAGAGAGAGAGAGACCACAACCATCACACAACGTTCTATCAGATCACTGTTATCTACAGAGAGAGAGACCACAACCATCACACAACGTTCTATCAGATCACTGTTATCTACAGAGAGAGACCACAACCATCACACAACCATCACACAACGTTCTATCAGATCACTGTTATCTACAGAGAGAGAGACCACAACCATCACACAACGTTCTATCAGATCACTGTTATCTACAGAGAGAGAGAGACCACAACCATCACACAACCATCACACAACGTTCTATCAGATCACTGTTATCTACAGAGAGAGAGACCACAACCATCACACAACGTTCTATCAGATCACTGTTATCTACAGAGAGAGAGAGACCACAACCATCACACAACCACAACACAACGTTCTATCAGATCACTGTTATCTACAGAGAGAGAGACCACAACCATCACACAACCACAACACAACGTTCTATCAGATCACTGTTATCTACAGAGAGAGAGGGACCACAACCATCACACAACCATCACACAACGTTCTATCAGATCACTGTTATCTACAGAGAGAGAGGGACCACAACCATCACACAACCATCACACAACGTTCTATCAGATCACTGTTATCTACAGAGAGAGAGAGACCACAACCATCACACAACGTTCTATCAGATCACTGTTATCTACAGAGAGAGAGGGACCACAACCATCACACAACGTTCTATCAGATCACTGTTATCTAGAGAGAGAGGGACCACAACCATCACACAACCATCACACAACGTTCTATCAGATCACTGTTATCTACAGAGAGAGAGAGACCACAACCATCACACAACGTTCTATCAGATCACTGTTATCTACAGAGAGAGAGACCACAACCATCACACAACGTTCTATCAGATCACTGTTATCTACAGAGAGAGAGACCACAACCATCACACAACCATCACACAACGTTCTATCAGATCACTGTTATCTACAGAGAGAGACCACAACCATCACACAACGTTCTATCAGATCACTGTTATCTACAGAGAGAGAGAGACCACAACCATCACACAACGTTCTATCAGATCACTGTTATCTACAGAGAGAGAGACCACAACCATCACACAACCATCACACAACCATCACACAACGTTCTATCAGATCACTGTTATCTACAGAGAGAGAGAGACCACAACCATCACACAACGTTCTATCAGATCACTGTTATCTACAGAGAGAGAGGGACCACAACCATCACACAACGTTCTATCAGATCACTGTTATCTACAGAGAGAGAGAGACCACAACCATCACACAACCATCACACAACGTTCTATCAGATCACTGTTATCTACAGAGAGAGAGAGACCACAACCATCACACAACCATCACACAACGTTCTATCAGATCACTGTTATCTACAGAGAGAGAGAGACCACAACCATCACACAACGTTCTATCAGATCACTGTTATCTACAGAGAGAGAGACCACAACCATCACACAACGTTCTATCAGATCACTGTTATCTACAGAGAGAGAGGGACCACAACCATCACACAACGTTCTATCAGATCACTGTTATCTACAGAGAGAGAGACCACAACCATCACACAACGTTCTATCAGATCACTGTTATCTACAGAGAGAGAGGGACCACAACCATCACACAACCACAACACAACGTTCTCACTAGGACTGTGATTGTGTAGCTTGTCCCACCTGGCTGCATTGTGATGAACGCTCTGACAGGAAGTCAACGTTAGGTCAGGTCTCTATACTTACTGACAGGAAGTCTCTTTTCTGGACCAGAAAGGTAAATGACACTTCTTTACTCACCGACCTTACAGACTATCAGGTTTAATGTTACCTCACAAAACACAGTAAAACAAACACGTATCCGTTTAATGAGGAGTGTTAATCCACCACGTTAGACAGTAGAGACTAATGTATTAATGAGGAGTGTTAATCCACCACGTTAGACAGTAGAGACTAATGTAGTAATGAGGAGTGTTAATCCACCACGTTAGACAGTAGAGACTAATGTATTAATGAGGAGTGTTAATCCACCACGTTAGACAGTAGAGACTAATGTATTAATGAGGAGTGTTAATCCACCACGTTAGACAGTAGAGACTAATGTATTAATGAGGAGTGTTAATCCACCACGTTAGACAGTAGAGACTAATGTAGTAATGAGGAGTGTTAATCCACCACGTTAGACAGTAGAGACTAATGTATTAATGAGGAGTGTTAATCCACCACGTTAGACAGTAGAGACTAATGTATTAATGAGGAGTGTTAATCCACCACGTTAGACAGTAGAGACTAATGTATTAATGAGGAGTGTTAATCCACCACGTTAGACAGTAGAGACTAATGTATTAATGAGGAGTGTTAATCCACCACGTTAGACAGTAGAGACTAATGTATTAATGAGGAGTGTTAATCCACCACGTTAGACAGTAGAGACTAATGTATTAATGAGGAGTGTTAATCCACCACGTTAGACAGTAGAGACTAATGTATTAATGAGGAGTGTTAATCCACCACGTTAGACAGTAGAGACTAATGTATTAATGAGGAGTGTTAATCCACCACGTTAGACAGTAGAGACTAATCTATTAATGAGGAGTGTTAATCCACCACGTTAGACAGTAGAGACTAATGTATTAATGAGGAGTGTTAATGAGGAGTGTTAATCCACCACGTTAGACAGTAGAGACTAATGTATTAATGAGGAGTGTTAATGAGGAGTGTTAATCCACCACGTTAGACAGTAGAGACTAATGTATTAATGAGGAGTGTTAATGAGGAGTGTTAATCCACCACGTTAGACAGTAGAGACTAATGTATTAATGAGGAGTGTTAATCCACCACGTTAGACAGTAGAGACTAATGTATTAATGAGGAGTGTTAATCCACCACTTTAGACAGTAGAGACTAATGTATTAATGAGGAGTGTTAATCCACCACGTTAGAGACTAATGTAGTAATGAGGAGTGTTAATCCACCACGTTAGACAGTAGAGACTAATGTATTAATGAGGAGTGTTAATCCACCACGTTAGACGGTAGAGACTAATGTAGTAATGAGGAGTGTTAATCCACCACTTTAGACAGTAGAGACTAATGTATTAATGAGGAGTGTTAATCCACCACGTTAGAGACTAATGTATTAATGAGGAGTGTTAATCCACCACGTTAGACAGTAGAGACTAATGTATTAATGAGGAGTGTTAATCCACCACGTTAGACAGTAGAGACATGTATTAATGAGGAGTGTTAATCCACCACGTTAGACAGTAGAGACTAATGTATTAATGAGGAGTGTTAATCCACCACGTTAGACAGTAGAGACTAATGTATTAATGAGGAGTGTTAATCCACCACGTTAGACAGTAGAGACTAATGTATTAATGAGGAGTGTTAATCCACCACGTTAGACGGTAGAGACTAATGTATTAATGAGGAGTGTTAATCCACCACGTTAGAGACTAATGTATTAATGAGGAGTGTTAATCCACCACGTTAGACAGTAGAGACATGTATTAATGAGGAGTGTTAATCCACCACGTTAGACGGTAGAGACAAGGAAATATGTGGAGGTCATTGACGACGTCTGAGAAATATTCATATAAATGTCATTAAATGATTAAGCCATGATATTTCGCTGTCAGAGATAACTTGAGGAATGACGTTCCAGACTGACCTTTAGTCGACACAGCCCTGTGGCGTGTGGTTGGAAATCCCCCTGTTTATACTGAGCTACAGTTGTATAACAGTCTAGGTTCCCTTCCTCTTCAATGAAACAATGAGATCACCGTTACTATCAGATAGAGACTACCATCCCTCCTCCAGGTCTCTATCAGATAGAGACTACCATCCCTCCTCCAGGTCTCTATCAGATAGAGACTTAATCAACCATCCCTCCTCCAGGTCTCTATCAGATAGAGACTACCATCCCTCCTCCAGGTCTCTATCAGATAGAGACTACCATCCCTCCTCCAGGTCTCTATCAGATAGAGACTACCATCCCTCCTCCAGGTCTCTATCAGATAGAGACTTAATCAACCATCCCTCCTCCAGGTCTCTATCAGATAGAGACTACCATCCCTCCTCCAGGTCTCTATCAGATAGAGACTACCATCCCTCCTCCAGGTCTCTATCAGATAGAGACTACCATCCCTCCTCCAGGTCTCTATCAGATAGAGACTTAATCACCCATCCCTCCTCCAGGTCTCTATCAGATAGAGACTACCATCCCTCCTCCAGGTCTCTATCAGATAGAGACTACCATCCCTCCTCCAGGTCTCTATCAGATAGAGACTACCATCCCTCCTCCAGGTCTCTATCAGATAGAGACTACCATCCCTCCTCCAGGTCTCTATCAGATAGAGACTACCATCCCTCCTCCAGGTCTCTATCAGATAGAGACTTAATCAACCATCCCTCCTCCAGGTCTCTATCAGATAGAGACTTAATCAACCATCCCTCCTCCAGGTCTCTATCAGATAGAGACTTAATCACCCATCCCTCCTCCAGGTCTCTATCAGATAGAGACTACCATCCCTCCTCCAGGTCTCTATCAGATAGAGACTTAATCACCCATCCCTCCTCCAGGTCTCTATCAGATAGAGACTACCATCCCTCCTCCAGGTCTCTATCAGATAGAGACTACCATCCCTCCTCCAGGTCTCTATCAGATAGAGACTTAATCACCCATCCCTCCTCCAGGTCTCTATCAGATAGAGACTTAATCACCCATCCCTCCTCCAGGTCTCTATCAGATAGAGACTTAATCAACCATCCCTCCTCCAGGTCTCTATCAGAGACTTAATCAACCATCCCTCCTCCCTGTCTCTATCAGATAGAGACTACCATCCCTCCTCCAGGTCTCTATCAGATAGAGACTACCATCCCTCCTCCAGGTCTCTATCAGATAGAGACTACCATCCCTCCTCCAGGTCTCTATCAGATAGAGACTACCATCCCTCCCCCAGGTCTCTATCAGATAGAGACTACCATCTCTCCCCCAGGTCTCTATCAGAGACTTAATCAACCATCCCTCCTCCATGTCTCTATCAGATAGAGACTACCATCTCTCCCCCAGGTCTCTATCAGATAGAGACTTAATCAACCATCCCTCCTCCAGGTCTCTATCAGATAGAGACTGAATCAACCATCCCTCCTCCAGGTCTCTATCAGATAGAGACTGAATCAACCATCCCTCCTCCAGGTCTCTATCAGATAGAGACTACCATCCCTCCCCCAGGTCTGTATCAGATAGAGACTACCATCCCTCCTCCAGGTCTCTATCAGATAGAGACTACCATCCCTCCTCCAGGTCTCTATCAGATAGAGACTACCATCCCTCCTCCAGGTCTCTATCAGATAGAGACTTAATCAACCATCCCTCCTCCATGTCTCTATCAGATAGAGACTACCATCCCTCCTCCAGGTCTCTATCAGATAGAGACTACCATCCCTCCTCCAGGTCTCTATCAGATAGAGACTACCATCCCTCCTCCAGGTCTCTATCAGATAGAGACTTAATCACCCATCCCTCCTCGAGGTCTCTATCAGATAGAGACTTAATCACCCATCCCTCCTCCAGGTCTCTATCAGATAGAGACTACCATCCCTCCTCCAGGTCTCTATCAGATAGAGACTTAATCAACCATCCCTCCTCCAGGTCTCTATCAGAGACTTAATCACCCATCCCTCCTCGAGGTCTCTATCAGATAGAGACTTAATCAACCATCCCTCCTCGAGGTCTCTATCAGATAGAGACTTAATCAACCATCCCTCCTCCAGGTCTCTATCAGATAGAGACTACCATCCCTCCTCCAGGTCTCTATCAGATAGAGACTACCATCCCTCCTCCAGGTCTCTATCAGATAGAGACTACCATCCCTCCTCCAGGTCTCTATCAGATAGAGACTACCATCCCTCCTCCAGGTCTCTATCAGATAGAGACTTAATCAACCATCCCTCCTCCAGGTCTCTATCAGATAGAGACTACCATCCCTCCTCCAGGTCTCTATCAGATAGAGACTTAATCAACCATCCCTCCTCCAGGTCTCTATCAGATAGAGCCTACCATCCCTCCTCCAGGTCTCTATCAGATAGAGACTACCATCCCTCCTCCAGGTCTCTATCAGATAGAGACTTAATCAACCATCCCTCCTCCAGGTCTCTATCAGAGACTTAATCACCCATCCCTCCTCGAGGTCTCTATCAGATAGAGACTTAATCAACCATCCCTCCTCCAGGTCTCTATCAGATAGAGACTACCATCCCTCCTCCATGTCTCTATCAGATAGAGACTTAATCACCCATCCCTCCTCGAGGTCTCTATCAGATAGAGACTTAATCAACCATCCCTCCTCCAGGTCTCTATCAGATAGAGACTTAATCAACCATCCCTCCTCCAGGTCTCTATCAGATAGAGACTTAATCAACCATCCCTCCTCCAGGTCTCTATCAGATAGAGACTACCATCCCTCCTCCAGGTCTCTATCAGATAGAGACTACCATCCCTCCTCCATGTCTCTATCAGATAGAGACTACCATCCCTCCTCCAGGTCTCTATCAGATAGAGACTTAATCAACCATCCCTCCTCCATGTCTCTATCAGATAGAGACTACCATCCCTCCTCCAGGTCTCTATCAGATAGAGACTACCATCCCTCCTCCAGGTCTCTATCAGATAGAGACTTAATCACCCCTCCCTCCTCCAGGTCTCTATTAGATAGAGACTTAATCAACCATCCCTCCTCCAGGTCTCTATCAGATAGAGACTTAATCAACCATCCCTCCTCCAGGTCTCTCTCTCTGTATCAGAAGGGAAGTGATCAGTGTTTAATTCAGTTTAACCTACAGCCGCTGACTGACACACACACACACACACACACACACACACACACACACACACACACACACACACACACACACACACGATTCTGTTCTAAAAGTGTATCAGAGTTGAGTCAGAGGTTTCCTCTGTGGGCCTTAACCCCCTCAGTCTGTTCCACTTTAACAAACACACACAGACTGACTGAGATCTAGAACCCGGTCAGTCTTGATGAGGTCTAGAACATGGTCAGTCTTGATGAGGTCTAGAACCCGGTCAGTCTTGATGAGGTCTAGAACACGGTCAGTCTTGATGAGGTCTAGAACCCGGTCAGTCTTGATGAGGTCTAGAACCCGGTCAGTCTTGATGAGGTCTAGAACACGGTCAGTCTTGATGAGGTCTAGAACACGGTCAGTCTTGATGAGGTCTAGAACCCGGTCAGTCTTGATGAGGTCTAGAACCCGGTCAGTCTTGATGAGGTCTAGAACCCGGTCAGTCTTGATGAGGTCTAGAACCCGGTCAGTCATGATGAGCTCTAGAACATGGTCAGTCATGATGAGCTCTAGAACATGGTCAGTCTTACTGCGGTCTAGAACATGGTCAGTCTTGATGAGGTCTAGAACACGGTCAGTCTTGATGAGCTCTAGAACATGGTCAGTCTTGATGAGGTCTAGAACATGGTCAGTCTTGATGAGGTCTAGAACATGGTCAGTCTTGATGAGGACTAGAACATGGTCAGTCTTGATGAGGTCTAGAACATGGTCAGTCTTGATGAGCTCTAGAACATGGTCAGTCTTGATGAGGTCCAGAACATGGTCAGTCTTGATGAGGTCTAGAACATGGTCAGTCTTGATGAGGTCTACAACATGGTCAGTATTGATGAGGTCTAGAACATGGTCAGTCTTGATGAGGTCTAGAACATGGTCAGTCTTGATGAGGTCTAGAACATGGTGGGTCTAGAACATGTTCAGTCTTGATGAGGTCTAGAACATGGTCAGTCTTGATGAGGTCTAGAACATGGTCAGTCTTGATGAGGTCTGCAGAGCTTAACACACACTCTCACACACACACACACACACACACACACACACACACACACACACACACACACACACACACACACAGTCTTACTTAGGTCCAGAACATCGTCGGTCTTGATGAGGTCTTCGGAGCGTGTGAGAGGAAGCTGCGTCTCTGGTTCTCCCTGCAGCTGAAGAGATAACGATCTCAGCATGAAGAAGACACGGATGGCCTGTAGAGGGAGAACCACACGGGTCACCAACATACTACACGGATGGCCTGTAGAGGGAGAACAACACGGGTCACCAACATACTACACGGATGGCCTGTAGAGGGAGAACAACACGGGTCACCAACATACTACACGGATGGCCTGTAGAGGGAGAACAACACGGGTCACCAACATACTACACAGTGGCTGGTTCAGTGGGTCTCAGTCGGTACAGAACATCCCTCCCCAGGTCAGCTGGTACAGAACATCCCTCCCCAGGTCAGTCGGTACAGAACATCCCTCCCCAGGTCAGTAGGTGGTACAGAACATCCCTCCCCAGGTCAGTCGGTACAGAACATCCCTCCCCAGGTCAGTCGGTACAGAACATCCCTCCCCAGGTCAGTCTGTACAGAACATCCCTCCCCAGGTCAGTAGGTGGTACAGAACATCCCTCCCCAGGTCAGTAGGTGGTACAGAACATCCCTCCCCAGGTCAGTCAGTACAGATCATCCCTCCCCAGGTCAGTAGGTGGTACAGAACATCCCTCCCCAGGTCAGTCGGTACAGAACATCCCTCCCCAGGTCAGCTGGTACAGAACATCCCTCCCCAGGTCAGTCGGTACAGAACATCCCTCCCCAGGTCAGTCGGTACAGAACATCCCTCCCCAGGTCAGTCTGTACAGAACATCCCTCCCCAGGTCAGTCTGTACAGAACATCCCTCCCCAGGTCAGTCTGTACAGAACATCCCTCCCCAGGTCAGTCTGTACAGAACATCCCTCCCCAGGTCAGTCGGTACAGAACATCCCTCCCCAGGCCAGTCGGTACAGAACATCCCTCCCCAGGTCAGGTGGTACAGAACATCCCTCCCCAGGTCAGGTGGTACAGAACATCCCTCCCCAGGTCAGGTGGTACAGAACATCCCTCACCAGGTCAGGTGGTACAGAACATCCCTCACCAGGTCAGGTGGTACAGAACATCCCTCACCAGGTCAGGTGGTACAGAACATCCCTCCCCAGGTCAGTAGGTGGTACAGAACATCCCTCCCCAGGTCAGTAGGTGGTACAGAACATCCCTCCCCAGGTCAGTAAGTGGTACAGAACATCCCTCCCCAGGTCAGTAGGTACAGAACATCCCTCCCCAGGTCAGTAGGTGGTACAGCACATCCCTCCCCAGGTCAGTAGGTGGTACAGCACATCCCTCCCCAGGTCAGTAGGTGGTACAGAACATCCCTCCCCAGGTCAGTCGGTGGTACAGAACATCCCTCCCCAGGTCAGTCGGTACAGAACATCCCTCCCCAGGTCAGTCGGTACAGAACATCCCTCCCCAGGTCAGGTGGTACAAAACATCCCTCCCCAGGTCAGTCGGTACAGAACATCCCTCCCCAGGTCAGTAGGTGGTACAGAACATCCCTCCCCAGGTCAGTAGGTGGTACAGAACATCCCTCCCCAGGTCAGTCGGTACAGAACATCCCTCCATAGGTCAGTAGGTGGTACAGAACATCCCTCCCCAGGTCAGTAGGTGGTACAGAACATCCCTCCCCAGGTCAGGTGGTACAGAACATCCCTCCCCAGGTCAGTCGGTACAGAACATCCCTCCCCAGGTCAGTAGGTGGTACAGAACATCCCTCCCCAGGTCAGTAGGTGGTACAGAACATCCCTCCCCAGGTCAGCCGGTACAGAACATCCCTCCCCAGGTCAGTAGGTGGTACAGAACATCCCTCCCAAGGTCAGTCGGTACAGAACATCCCTCCCCAGGTCAGCCGGCACAGAACATCCCTCCCCAGGTCAGTAGGTGGTACAGAACATCCCTCACCAGGTCAGTAGGTGGTACAGAACATCCCTCACCAGGTCAGTAGGTGGTACAGAACATCCCTCCCCAGGTCAGTAGGTGGTACAGAACATCCCTCCCCAGGTCAGTAGGTGGTACAGAACATCCCTCCCCAGGTCAGTAGGTGGTACAGAACATCCCTCCCCAGGTCAGTAGGTGGTACAGAACATCCCTCCCCAGGTCAGTAGGTGGTACAGAACATCCCTCCCCAGGTCAGTAGGTGGTACAGAACATCCCTCCCCAGGTCAGTAGTTGGTACAGAACATCCCTCCCCAGGTCAGTAGGTGGTACAGAACATCCCTCCCCAGGTCAGTAGGTGGTACAGAACATCCCTCCCCAGGTCAGTAGGTGGTACAGAACATCCCTCCCCAGGTCAGTAGGTACAAAACATCCCTCTCCCAGGTCAGTCGGTACAGAACATCCCTCCCCAGGTCAGTCGGTGTAGAACATCCCTCCCCAGGGCGGTCGGTACAGTACATCTCTCCCCAGGTCAGTCGGTGGTACAGAACATCCCTCCCCAGGTCAGTCGGTACAGAACATCCCTCCCCAGGTCAGTAGGTGGTACAGAACATCCCTCCCCAGGTCAGTAGGTGGTACAGAACATCCCTCCCCAGGTCAGTAGGTACAGAACATCCCTCCCCAGGTCAGTCGGTACAGAACATCCCTCCCCAGGCCAGTAGGTGGTACAGAACATCCCTCCCCAGGTCAGTAGGTGGTACAGAACATCCCTCCCCAGGTCAGTAGGTGGTACAGAACATCCCTCCCCAGGTCAGTCGGTACAGAACATCCCTCCCCAGGTCAGTAGGTGGTACAGAACATCCCTCCCCAGGTCAGTAGGTGGTACAGAACATCCCTCCCCAGGTCAGTCGGTACAGAACATCCCTCCCCAGGTCAGTAGGTGGTACAGAACATCCCTCACCAGGTCAGTAGGTGGTACAGAACATCCCTCCCCAGGTCAGTAGGTGGTACAGAACATCCCTCCCCAGGTCAGTAGGTACAAAACATCCCTCCCCAGGTCAGTAGGTACAGAACATCCCTCCCCAGGTCAGTAGGTGGTACAGAACATCCCTCCCCAGGTCAGTAGGTGGTACAGAACATCCCTCCCCAGGTCAGTAGGTACAGAACATCCCTCCCCAGGTCAGTCGGTACAGAACATCCCTCCCCAGGCCAGTAGGTGGTACAGAACATCCCTCCCCAGGCCAGTAGGTGGTACAGAACATCCCTCCCCAGGCCAGTAGGTGGTACAGAACATCCCTCCCCAGGCCAGTAGGTGGTACAGAACATCCCTCCCCAGGCCAGTAGGTGGTACAGAACATCCCTCCCCAGGTCAGTAGGTGGTACAGAACATCCCTCCCCAGGCCAGTCGGTGTTACAGAACATCCCTCCCCAGGTCAGTAGGTGGTACAGAACATCCCTCCCCAGGTCAGTAGGTGGTACAGAACATCCCTCCCCAGGTCAGTAGGTGGTACAGAACATCCCTCCCCAGGTCAGTAGGTGGTACAGAACATCCCTCCCCAGGTCAGTCGGTACAGAACATCCCTCCCAAGGTCAGTAGGTGGTACAGAACATCCCTCCCCAGGTCAGTTGGTACAGAACATCCCTCCCCAGGTCAGTAGGTGGTACAGAACATCCCTCCCCAGGTCAGTAGGTGGTACAGAACATCCCTCCCCAGGTCAGGTGGTACAGAACATCCCTCCCCAGGTCAGTAGGTGGTACAGAACATCCCTCTCCAGGTCAGGTGGTACAGAACATCCCTCCCCAGGTCAGTAGGTGGTACAGAACATCCCTCCCCAGGTCAGTAGGTACAGAACATCCCTCCCCAGGTCAGGTGGTACAGAACGTCCCTCCCCAGGTCAGTAGGTACAGAACATCCCTCCCCAGAACAGGTGGTACAGAACATCCCTCCCCAGGTCAGTCGGTGTAGAACATCCCTCCCCAGGTCAGGTGGTACAGAACATCTCTCCCCAGGTCAGGTGGTACAGAACATCCCTCCCCAGGTCAGTCGGTGTAGAACATCCCTCCCCAGGTCAGGTGGTACAGAACGTCCCTCCCCAGGTCAGTAGGTACAGAACATCCCTCTCCAGGTCAGTCGGTACAGAACATCCCTCCCCAGGTCAGTAGGTGGTACAGAACATCCCTCCCCAGGTCAGTAGGTGGTACAGAACATCCCTCCCCAGGTCAGTAGGTGGTACAGGACATCCCTCCCCAGGTCAGTTGGTACAGAACATCCCTCCCCAGGTCAGTAGGTACAGAACATCCCTCCCCAGGTCAGTAGGTGGTACAGAACATCCCTCCCCAGGTCAGTAGGTGGTACAGAACATCCCTCCCCAGGTCAGTAGGTACAGAACATCCCTCCCCAGGTCAGTAGGTGGTACAGAACATCCCTCCCCAGGTCAGTAGGTGGTACAGAACATCCCTCCCCAGGTCAGGTGGTACAGAACATCCCTCCCCAGGTCAGTCAGTACAGAACATCCCTCCCCAGGTCAGTCGGTACAGAACATCCCTCCCCAGGTCAGTAGGTGGTACAGAACATCCCTCCCCAGGTCAGTAGGTGGTACAGAACATCCCTCCCCAGGTCAGTCGGTGGTACAGAACATCCCTCCCCAGGTCAGTAGGTGGTACAGAACATCCCTCCCCAGGTCAGTAGGTACAAAACATCCCTCCCCAGGTCAGTCGGTGGTACAGAACATCCCTCCCCAGGTCAGTAGGTGGTACAGAACATCCCTCCCCAGGTCAGTAGGTGGTACAGAACATCCCTCCCCAGGTCAGTCGGTACAGAACATCCCTCCCCAGGTCAGTAGGTGGTACAGAACATCCCTCCCCAGGTCAGTAGGTGGTACAGAACATCCCTCCCCAGGTCAGTAGGTGGAACAGAACATCCCTCCCCAGGTCAGTAGGTGGAACAGAACATCCCTCCCCAGGTCAGTTGGTACAGAACATCCCTCCCCAGGTCAGTCGGTACAGAACATCCCTCCCCAGGTCAGTAGGTACAGAACATCCCTCCCCAGGTCAGTAGGTGGTACAGAACATCCCTCCCCAGGTCAGTAGGTGGTACAGAACATCCCTCCCCAGGTCAGTTGGTACAGAACATCCCTCCCCAGGTCAGTCGGTACAGAACATCCCTCCCCAGGTCAGTAGGTGGTACAGAACATCCCTCCCCAGGTCAGTAGGTGGTACAGAACATCCCTCCCCAGGTCAGTCGGTACAAAACATCCCTCCCCAGGTCAGTCGGTACAGAACATCCCTCCCCAGGTCAGTAGGTGGTACAGAACATCCCTCCCCAGGTAAGTAGGTGGTACAGAACATCCCTCCCCAGGTCAGTAGGTACAGAACATCCCTCCCCAGGTCAGTCGGTGGTACAGAACATCCCTCCCCAGGTCAGTAGGTGGTACAGAACATCCCTCCCCAGGTCAGTAGGTACAAAACATCCCTCCCCAGGTCAGTAGGTGGTACAGAACATCCCTCCCCAGGTCAGGTGGTACAGAACATCCCTCCCCAGGTCAGTAGGTGGTACAGAACATCCCTCCCCAGGTCAGTCGGTGGTACAGAACATCCCTCCCCAGGTCAGTCGGTACAGAACATCCCTCCCCAGGTCAGCCGGCACAGAACATCCCTCCCCAGGTCAGTAGGTGGTACAGAACATCCCTCCCCAGGTCAGTCAGTACAGAACATCCCTCCCCAGGTCAGTAGGTGGTACAGAACATCCCTCCCCAGGTCAGTCGGTACAGAACATCCCTCCCCAGGTCAGTCGGTACAGAACATCCCTCCCCAGGTCAGTAGGCACAGAACATCCCTCCCCAGGTCAGTAGGTGGTACAGAACATCCCTCCCCAGGTCAGTAGGTGGTACAGAACATCCCTCCCCAGGTCAGTAGGTGGTACAGAACATCCCTCCCCAGGTCAGTAGGTGGTACAGAACATCCCTCCCCAGGTCAGTTGGTACAGAACATCCCTCCCCAGGTCAGTAGGTGGTACAGAACATCCCTCCCCAGGTCAGTCGGTACAGAACATCCCTCCCCAGGTCAGTAGGTGGTACAGAACATCCCTCCCCAGGTCAGGTGGTACAGAACATCCCTCCCCAGGTCAGTAGGTGGTACAGAACGTCCCTCCCCAGGTCAGTAGGTACAGAACATCCCTCTCCAGGTCAGTTGGTACAGAACATCCCTCCCCAGGTCAGTAGGTACAGAACATCCCTCTCCAGGTCAGTTGGTACAGAACATCCCTCCCCAGGTCAGTAGGTACAGAACATCCCTCTCCAGGTCAGGTGGTACAGAACATCCCTCTCCAGGTCAGGTGGTACAGAACATCCCTCCCCAGGTCAGTCGGCACGGCGACTTGCAAGGCCAGGAACATGACTTCTATTACAGTGTGTGTGTGTGTGTCTCAGTGTGTGTGTGTGTCTCGGTATGTGTGTCTCAGTGTGTGTGTGTCTCAGTGTGTGTGTGTGTGTGTGTGTGTGTGTGTGTGTTACCCGTCTGGTCTTCTCTACTCCTCCACACGGCAGTCTCTTAACGAAGTCTATTCCAGTCAGCGGAGTTCCAGTAGGAGGAAGTAGAACGGAGGCGTCCATCATCAGATACTCCACGTTCAGGGGCTTACTCTGGAGAGACATTAAATACATTATCAGGTACTCACTCTGGGGAGACATTAAATACATTATCAGGTACTCACTCTGGAGAGACATTAAATACATTATCAGGTACTCACTCTGGGGAGACATTAAATACATTATCAGGTACTCACTCTGGAGAGACATTAAATACATTATCAGGTACTCACTCTGGAGAGACATTAAATACATTATCAGGTACTCACTCTGGGGAGACATTAAATACATTATCAGGTACTCACTCTGGAGAGACACATTAAATACATTATCAGGTACTCACTCTGGAGAGACATTAAATACATTATCAGGTACTCACTCTGGAGAGACACATTAAATACATTATCAGGTACTCACTCTGGAGAGACACATTAAATACATTATCAGGGGGCTTACTCTGGAGAGACATTAAATACATTATCAGGTACTCACTCTGGAGAGACACATTAAATACATTATCAGGTACTCACTCTGGAGAGACATTAAATACATTATCAGGTACTCACTCTGGAGAGACATTAAATACATTATCAGGTACTCACTCTGGGGAGACATTAAATACATTATCAGGTACTCACTCTGGGGAGACATTAAATACATTATCAGGTACTCCACGTTCAGGGGCTTACTCTGGAGAGACATTAAATACATTATCAGGTACTCACTCTGGGGAGACATTAAATACATTATCAGGTACTCACTCTGGGGAGACATCAAATACATTATCAGGTACTCACTCTGGAGAGACATTAAATACATTATCAGGTACTCACTCTGGAGAGACACATTAAATACATTATCAGGTACTCACTCTGGAGAGACATTAAATACATTATCAGGTCCTCACTCTGGAGAGACACATTAAATACATTATCAGGTACTCACTCTGGAGAGACATTAAATACATTATCAGGTACTCACTCTGGAGAGACACATTAAATACATTATCAGGTACTCCACGTTCAGGGGCTTACTCTGGAGAGACACATTAAATACATTATCAGGTACTCACTCTGGAGAGACATTAAATACATTATCAGGTCCTCACTCTGGAGAGACACATTAAATACATTATCAGGTACTCCACGTTCAGGGGCTTACTCTGGAGAGACACATTAAATACATTATCAGGTACTCACTCTGGAGAGACACATTAAATACATTATCAGGTACTCCACGTTCAGGGGCTTACTCTGGAGAGACACATTAAATACATTATCAGGTACTCACTCTGGAGAGACACATTAAATACATTATCAGGTACTCACTCTGGAGAGACATTAAATACATTATCAGGTACTCACTCTGGAGAGACATTAAATACATTATCAGGTACTCACTCTGGAGAGACACATTAAATACATTATCAGGTACTCACTCTGGAGATACACATTAAATACATTATCAGGTACTCACTCTGGAGAGACACATTAAATACATTATCAGGAGCTCCACGTTCAGGGGGCTTACTCTGGAGAGAAACATTAAATACATTATCAGGTACTCACTCTGGAGAGACATTAAATACATTATCAGGGGGCTTACTCTGGAGATACACATTAAATACATTATCAGGTACTCCACGTTCAGGGGGCTTACTCTGGAGAGAAACATTAAATACATTATCAGGTACTCACTCTGGAGAGACATTAAATACATTATCAGGTACTCACTCTGGAGACACATTAAATACATTATCAGGTCCTCCACGTTCAGGGGCTTACTCTGGAGAGACATTAAATACATTATCAGGTACTCACTCTGGAGAGACATTAAATACATTATCAGGGGGCTTACTCTGGAGAGACACATTAAATACATTATCAGGTACTCACTCTGGAGAGACATTAAATACATTATCAGGTACTCCACGTTCAGGGGCTTACTCTGGAGAGACATTAAATACATTATCAGGTACTCACTCTGGAGAGACATTAAATACATTATCAGGTACTCCACGTTCAGGGGCTTACTCTGGAGAGACATTAAATACATTATCAGGTACTCACTCTGGGGAGACATTAAATACATTATCAGGTACTCACTCTGGAGAGACATTAAATACATTATCAGGTACTCACTCTGGAGAGACACATTAAATACATTATCAGGTACTCCACGTTCAGGGGCTTACTCTGGAGAGACACATTAAATACATTATCAGGTACTCACTCTGGAGAGACATTAAATACATTATCAGGGGGCTTACTCTGGAGAGACATTAAATACATTATCAGGTACTCACTCTGGAGAGACATTAAATACATTATCAGGTACTCCACGTTCAGGGGCTTACTCTGGAGAGACACATTAAATACATTATCAGGAGCTCCACGTTCAGGAGGCTTACTCTGGAGAGACATTAAATACATTATCAGGGGGCTTACTCTGGAGAGAAAACTTAAATAGATACATCTAGACTGACCATACCAGCTGAAACAGAGCAGTACCTTCTCCTCCATACAGCTAGACTGACCATACCAGCTGAAACAGACCAGTACCTTCTCCTCCATACAGCTAGACTGACCATACCAGCTGAAACAGACCAGTACCTTCTTCTCCATACAGCTAGACTGACCATACCAGCTGAAACAGAGCAGTACCTTCTCCTCCATACAGCTAGACTGACCATACCAGCTGAAACAGAGCAGTACCTTCTCCTCCATACAGCTAGACTGACCATACCAGCTGAAACAGACCAGTACCTTCTCCTCCATACAGCTAGACTGACCATACCAGCTGAAACAGAGCAGTACCTTCTCCTCCATACAGCTAGACTGACCATACCAGCTGAAACAGACCAGTACCTTCTCCATACAGCTAGACTGACCATACCAGCTGAAACAGAGCAGTACCTTCTCCTCCATACAGCTAGACTGACCATACCAGCTGAAACAGAGCAGTACCTTCTCCTCCATACAGCTAGACTGACCATACCAGCTGAAACAGAGCAGTACCTTCTCCTCCATACAGCTAGACTGACCATAGCAGCTGAAACAGAGCAGTACCTTCTTCTCCATACAGCTAGACTGACCATACCAGCTGAAACAGAGCAGTACCTTCTCCTCCATACAGCTAGACTGACCATACCAGCTGAAACAGAGCAGTACCTTCTCCTCCATACAGCTAGACTGACCATACCAGCTGAAACAGAGCAGTACCTTCTCCTCCATACAGCTAGACTGACCATACCAGCTGAAACAGAGCAGTACCTTCTCCTCCATACAGCTAGACTGACCATACCAGCTGAAACAGAGCAGTACCTTCTCCTCCATACAGCTAGACTGACCATACCAGCTGAAACAGAGCAGTACCTTCTCCTCCATACAGCTAGACTGACCATACCAGCTGAAACAGAGCAGTACCTTCTTCTCCATACAGCTAGACTGACCATACCAGCTGAAACAGAGCAGTACCTTCTCCTCCATACAGCTAGACTAACCATACCAGCTGAAACAGAGCAGTACCTTCTCCATACAGCTAGACTGACCATGCCAGCTGAAACAGAGCAGTACCTTCTCCTCCATACAGCTAGACTGACCATACCAGCTGAAACAGAGCAGTACCTTCTCCTCCATACAGCTAGACTGACCATACCAGCTGAAACAGAGCAGTACCTTCTCCATACAGCTAGACTGACCATACCAGCTGAAACAGAGCAGTACCTTCTCCATACAGCTAGACTGACCATACCAGCTGAAACAGAGCAGTACCTTCTCCTCCATACGGCTAGACTGACCATACCAGCTGAAACAGAGCAGTACCTTCTCCATACAGCTAGACTGACCATACCAGCTGAAACAGAGCAGTACCTTCTCCTCCATACAGCTAGACTGACCATACCAGCTGAAACAGAGCAGTACCTTCTTCTCCATACAGCTAGACTGACCATACCAGCTGAAACAGAGCAGTACCTTCTCCTCCATACAGCTAGACTGACCATAACAGCTGAAACAGAGCAGTACCTTCTCCATACAGCTAGACTAACCGTACCAGCTGAAACAGAGCAGTACCTTCTCCTCCATACAGCTAGACTGACCATACCAGCTGAAACAGAGCAGTACCTTCTCCTCCATACAGCTAGACTGACCGTACCAGCTGAAACAGAGCAGTACCTTCTCCTCCATACAGCTAGACTGACCATAACAGCTGAAACAGAGCAGTACCTTCTCCTCCATACAGCTAGACTGACCATACCAGCTGAAACAGAGCAGTACCTTCTCCTCCATACAGCTAGACTGACCATACCAGCTGAAACAGAGCAGTACCTTCTCCTCCATACAGCTAGACTGACCATACCAGCTGAAACAGAGCAGTACCTTCTCCTCCATACAGCTAGACTGACCATACCAGCTGAAACAGAGCAGTACCTTCTCCTCCATACAGCTAGACTGACCATACCAGCTGAAACAGAGCAGTACCTTCTTCTCCATACAGCTAGACTGACCATACCAGCTGAAACAGAGCAGTACCTTCTCCTCCATACAGCTAGACTGACCATACCAGCTGAAACAGAGCAGTACCTTCTCCTCCATACAGCTAGACTGACCATACCAGCTGAAACAGAGCAGTACCTTCTCCTCCATACAGCTAGACTGACCATAACAGCTGAAACAGAGCAGTACCTTCTCCTCCATACAGCTAGACTGACCATACCAGCTGAAACAGAGCAGTACCTTCTTCTCCATACAGCTAGACTGACCATACCAGCTGAAACAGAGCAGTACCTTCTCCTCCATACAGCTAGACTGACCATACCAGCTGAAACAGAGCAGTACCTTCTCCTCCATACAGCTAGACTGACCATACCAGCTGAAACAGAGCAGTACCTTCTCCTCCATACAGCTAGACTGACCATACCAGCTGAAACAGAGCAGTACCTTCTCCTCCATACAGCTAGACTGACCATACCAGCTGAAACAGAGCAGTACCTTCTCCATACAGCTAGACTGACCATACCAGCTGAAACAGAGCAGTACCTTCTTCTCCATACAGCTAGACTAACCATACCAGCTGAAACAGAGCAGTACCTTCTCCTCCATACAGCTAGACTAACCATACCAGCTGAAACAGAGCAGTACCTTCTCCTCCATACAGCTAGACTGACCATACCAGCTGAAACAGAGCAGTACCTTCTCCATACAGCTAGACTGACCATACCAGCTGAAACAGAGCAGTACCTTCTCCATACAGCTAGACTGACCATACCAGCTGAAACAGAGCAGTACCTTCTCCATACAGCTAGACTGACCATACCAGCTGAAACAGAGCAGTACCTTCTCCTCCATACAGCTAGACTGACCATACCAGCTGAAACAGAGCAGTACCTTCTCCTCCATACAGCTAGACTGACCATACCAGCTGAAACAGAGCAGTACCTTCTCCTCCATACAGCTAGACTGACCATACCAGCTGAAACAGAGCAGTACCTTCTCCTCCATACAGCTAGACTGACCATACCAGCTGAAACAGAGCAGTACCTTCTCCTCCATACAGCTAGACTGACCATACCAGCTGAAACAGAACAGTACCTTCTCCATACAGCTAGACTGACCATACCAGCTGAAACAGAGCAGTACCTTCTCCTCCATACAGCTAGACTGACCATACCAGCTGAAACAGAGCAGTACCTTCTCTTCCATACAGCTAGACTGACCATACCAGCTGAAACAGAGCAGTACCTTCTCTTCCATACAGCTAGACTGACCATACCAGCTGAAACAGAGCAGTACCTTCTCCTCCATACAGCTAGACTGACCATACCAGCTGAAACAGAGCAGTACCTTCTCCTCCATACAGCTAGACTGACCATACCAGCTGAAACAGAGCAGTACCTTCTCCATACAGCTAGACTGACCATACCAGCTGAAACAGAGCAGTACCTTCTCCTCCATACAGCTAGACTGACCATACCAGCTGAAACAGAGCAGTACCTTCTCCTCCATACAGCTAGACTGACCATACCAGCTGAAACAGAGCAGTACCTTCTCCTCCATACAGCTAGACTGACCATACCAGCTGAAACAGAGCAGTACCTTCTTCTCCATACAGCTAGACTGACCATACCAGCTGAAACAGAGCAGTACCTTCTCCTCCATACAGCTAGACTGACCATACCAGCTGAAACAGAGCAGTACCTTCTCCATACAGCTAGACTGACCATACCAGCTGAAACAGAGCAGTACCTTCTCCTCCATACAGCTAGACTGACCATACCAGCTGAAACAGAGCAGTACCTTCTCCTCCATACAGCTAGACTGACCATACCAGCTGAAACAGAGCAGTACCTTCTCCTCCATACAGCTAGACTGACCATACCAGCTGAAACAGAGCAGTACCTTCTCCTCCATACAGCTAGACTGACCATACCAGCTGAAACAGAGCAGTACCTTCTTCTCCATACAGCTAGACTGACCGTACCAGCTGAAACAGAGCAGTACCTTCTACTCCATACAGCTAGACTGACCATACCAGCTGAAACAGAGCAGTACCTTCTCCATACAGCTAGACTGACCATACCAGCTGAAACAGAGCAGTACCTTCTCCTCCATACAGCTAGACTGACCATACCAGCTGAAACAGAGCAGTACATTCTCCTCCATACAGCTAGACTGACCATACCAGCTGAAACAGAGCAGTACCTTCTCCACCATACAGCTAGACTGACCATACCAGCTGAAACAGAGCAGTACCTTCTCCATACAGCTAGACTGACCATACCAGCTGAAACAGAGCAGTACCTTCTCCTCCATACAGCTAGACTGACCATACCAGCTGAAACAGAGCAGTACCTTCTCCTCCATACAGCTAGACTGACCATACCAGCTGAAACAGAGCAGTACCTTCTCCTCCATACAGCTAGACTGACCATACCAGCTGAAACAGAGCAGTACCTTCTCCTCCATACAGCTAGACTGACCATACCAGCTGAAACAGAGCAGTACCTTCTCCTCCATACAGCTAGACTGACCATACCAGCTGAAACAGAGCAGTACCTTCTCCTCCATACAGCTAGACTGACCATACCAGCTGAAACAGAGCAGTACCTTCTCCTCCATACAGCTAGACTGACCATACCAGCTGAAACAGAGCAGTACCTTCTCCTCCATACAGCTAGACTGACCATACCAGCTGAAACAGAGCAGTACCTTCTACTCCATACAGCTAGACTGACCATACCAGCTGAAACAGAGCAGTACCTTCTCCATACAGCTAGACTGACCATACCAGCTGAAACAGAGCAGTACCTTCTCCTCCATACAGCTAGACTGACCATACCAGCTGAAACAGAGCAGTACATTCTCCTCCATACAGCTAGACTGACCATACCAGCTGAAACAGAGCAGTACCTTCTCCACCATACAGCTAGACTGACCATACCAGCTGAAACAGAGCAGTACCTTCTCCATACAGCTAGACTGACCATACCAGCTGAAACAGAGCAGTACCTTCTCCTCCATACAGCTAGACTGACCATACCAGCTGAAACAGAGCAGTACCTTCTCCTCCATACAGCTAGACTGACCATACCAGCTGAAACAGAGCAGTACCTTCTCCTCCATACAGCTAGACTGACCATACCAGCTGAAACAGAGCAGTACCTTCTCCTCCATACAGCTAGACTGACCATACCAGCTGAAACAGAGCAGTACCTCCTCCATACAGCTAGACTGACCATACCAGCTGAAACAGAGCAGTACCTTCTCCTCCATACAGCTAGACTGACCATACCAGCTGAAACAGAGCAGTACCTTCTCCTCCATACAGCTAGACTGACCATACCAGCTGAAACAGAGCAGTACCTTCTCCATACAGCTAGACTGACCATACCAGCTGAAACAGAGCAGTACCTTCTCCTCCATACAGCTAGACTGACCATACCAGCTGAAACAGAGCAGTACCTTCTTCTCCATACAGCTAGACTGACCATACCAGCTGAAACAGAGCAGTACCTTCTCCTCCATACAGCTAGACTGACCATACCAGCTGAAACAGAGCAGTACCTTCTCCTCCATACAGCTAGACTGACCATACCAGCTGAAACAGAGCAGAACCTTCTCCTCCATACAGCTAGACTGACCATACCAGCTGAAACAGAGCAGTACCTTCTCCTCCATACAGCTAGACTGACCATACCAGCTGAAACAGAGCAGTACCTTCTCCTCCATACAGCTAGACTGACCATACCAGCTGAAACAGAGCAGTACCTCCTCCTCCATACAGCTAGACTGACCATACCAGCTGAAACAGACCAGTACCTTCTCCTCCATACAGCTAGACTGACCATACCAGCTGAAACAGAGCAGTACCTTCTCCTCCATACAGCTAGACTGACCATACCAGCTGAAACAGAGCAGTACCTCCTCCTCCATACAGCTAGACTGACCATACCAGCTGAAACAGAGCAGTACCTTCTCCTCCATACAGCTAGACTGACCATACCAGCTGAAACAGAGCAGTACCTTCTCCTCCATACAGCTAGACTGACCATACCAGCTGAAACAGAGCAGTACCTCCTCCTCCATACAGCTAGACTGACCATACCAGCTGAAACAGACCAGTACCTTCTCCTCCATACAGCTAGACTGACCATACCAGCTGAAACAGAGCAGTACCTTCTCCTCCATACAGCTAGACTGACCATACCAGCTGAAACAGAGCAGTACCTTCTCCATACAGCTAGACTGACCATACCAGCTGAAACAGAGCAGTACCTTCTCCTCCATACATCTAGACTGACCATACCAGCTGAAACAGAGCAGTACCTTCTTCTCCATACAGCTAGACTGACCATACCAGCTGAAACAGAGCAGTACCTTCTCCATACAGCTAGACTGACCATACCAGCTGAAACAGAGCAGTACCTTCTTCTCCATACAGCTAGACTGACCATACCAGCTGAAACAGAGCAGTACCTTCTCCATACAGCTAGACTGACCATACCAGCTGAAACAGAGCAGTACCTTCTCCTCCATACAGCTAGACTGACCATACCAGCTGAAACAGAGCAGTACCTTCTCCATACAGCTAGACTGACCATACCAGCTGAAACAGAGCAGTACCTTCTCCTCCATACAGCTAGACTGACCATACCAGCTGAAACAGAGCAGTACCTTCTCCTCCATACAGCTAGACTGACCATACCAGCTGAAACAGAGCAGTACCTTCTCCTCCATACAGCTAGACTGACCATACCAGCTGAAACAGAACAGTACCTTCTCCTCCATACAGCTAGACTGACCATACCAGCTGAAACAGAGCAGTACCTTCTCCCTACAGCTAGACTGACCATACCAGCTAAAACAGAGCAGTACCTTCTCCTCCATACAGCTAGACTGACCATACCAGCTGAAACAGAGCAGTACCTTCTCCTCCATACAGCTAGACTGACCATACCAGCTGAAACAGAGCAGTACCTTCTCCTCCATACAGCTAGACTGACCATACCAGCTGAAACAGAGCAGTACCTTCTCCTCCATACAGCTAGACTGACCATACCAGCTGAAACAGAGCAGTACCTTCTCCTCCATACAGCTAGACTGACCATACCAGCTGAAACAGAGCAGTACCTTCTTCTCCATACAGCTAGACTGACCATACCAGCTGAAACAGAGCAGTACCTTCTCCTCCATACAGCTAGACTGACCATACCAGCTGAAACAGAGCAGTACCTTCTCCTCCATACAGCTAGACTGACCATACCAGCTGAAACAGAGCAGTACCTTCTTCTCCATACAGCTAGACTGACCATACCAGCTGAAACAGAGCAGTACCTTCTCCTCCATACAGCTAGACTAACCATACCAGCTGAAACAGAGCAGTACCTTCTCCATACAGCTAGACTGACCATGCCAGCTGAAACAGAGCAGTACCTTCTCCTCCATACAGCTAGACTGACCATACCAGCTGAAACAGAGCAGTACCTTCTCCATACAGCTAGACTGACCATACCAGCTGAAACAGAGCAGTACCTTCTCCATACAGCTAGACTGACCATACCAGCTGAAACAGAGCAGTACCTTCTCCTCCATACGGCTAGACTGACCATACCAGCTGAAACAGAGCAGTACCTTCTCCTCCATACAGCTAGACTGACCATACCAGCTGAAACAGAGCAGTACCTTCTCCTCCATACAGCTAGACTGACCATACCAGCTGAAACAGAGCAGTACCTTCTCCATACAGCTAGACTGACCATACCAGCTGAAACAGAGCAGTACCTTCTCCATACAGCTAGACTGACCATACCAGCTGAAACAGAGCAGTACCTTCTCCTCCATACGGCTAGACTGACCATACCAGCTGAAACAGAGCAGTACCTTCTCCTCCATACAGCTAGACTGACCATACCAGCTGAAACAGAGCAGTACCTTCTTCTCCATACAGCTAGACTGACCATACCAGCTGAAACAGAGCAGTACCTTCTCCTCCATACAGCTAGACTAACCATACCAGCTGAAACAGAGCAGTACCTTCTCCTCCATACAGCTAGACTGACCATACCAGCTGAAACAGAGCAGTACCTTCTCCTCCATACAGCTAGACTGACCATACCAGCTGAAACAGACCAGTACCTTCTCCTCCATACAGCTAGACTGACCATACCAGCTGAAACAGAGCAGTACCTTCTCCTCCATACAGCTAGACTGACCATACCAGCTGAAACAGAGCAGTACCTTCTCCTCCATACAGCTAGACTGACCATACCAGCTGAAACAGAGCAGTACCTTCTCCTCCATACAGCTAGACTGACCATACCAGCTGAAACAGAGCAGTACCTTCTCCTCCATACAGCTAGACTGACCATAACCAGCTGAAACAGAGCAGTACCTTCTCCTCCATACAGCTAGACTGACCATACCAGCTGAAACAGAGCAGTACCTTCTCCTCCATACAGCTAGACTGACCATACCAGCTGAAACAGAGCAGTACCTTCTTCTCCATACAGCTAGACTGACCATACCAGCTGAAACAGAGCAGTACCTTCTCCTCCATACAGCTAGACTGACCATACCAGCTGAAACAGAGCAGTACCTTCTCCTCCATACAGCTAGACTGACCATACCAGCTGAAACAGAGCAGTACCTTCTTCTCCATACAGCTAGACTAACCATACCAGCTGAAACAGAGCAGTACCTTCTCCTCCATACAGCTAGACTGACCATACCAGCTGAAACAGAGCAGTACCTTCTCCATACAGCTAGACTAACCATACCAGCTGAAACAGAGCAGTACCTTCTCCTCCATACAGCTAGACTGACCATACCAGCTGAAACAGAGCAGTACCTTCTCCTCCATACAGCTAGACTGACCATACCAGCTGAAACAGAGCAGTACCTTCTCCTCCATACAGCTAGACTGACCATACCAGCTGAAACAGAGCAGTACCTTCTTCTCCATACAGCTAGACTGACCATACCAGCTGAAACAGAGCAGTACCTTCTCCTCCATACAGCTAGACTAACCATACCAGCTGAAACAGAGCAGTACCTTCTCCATACAGCTAGACTGACCATGCCAGCTGAAACAGAGCAGTACCTTCTCCTCCATACAGCTAGACTGACCATACCAGCTGAAACAGAGCAGTACCTTCTCCTCCATACAGCTAGACTGACCATACCAGCTGAAACAGAGCAGTACCTTCTCCATACAGCTAGACTGACCATACCAGCTGAAACAGAGCAGTACCTTCTCCATACAGCTAGACTGACCATACCAGCTGAAACAGAGCAGTACCTTCTCCTCCATACGGCTAGACTGACCATACCAGCTGAAACAGAGCAGTACCTTCTCCATACAGCTAGACTGACCATACCAGCTGAAACAGAGCAGTACCTTCTCCTCCATACAGCTAGACTGACCATACCAGCTGAAACAGAGCAGTACCTTCTCCTCCATACAGCTAGACTGACCATACCAGCTGAAACAGAGCAGTACCTTCTCCTCCATACAGCTAGACTGACCATACCAGCTGAAACAGAGCAGTACCTTCTCCATACAGCTAGACTGACCATACCAGCTGAAACAGAGCAGTACCTTCTCCTCCATACAGCTAGACTGACCATACCAGCTGAAACAGAGCAGTACCTTCTCCTCCATACAGCTAGACTGACCATACCAGCTGAAACAGAGCAGTACCTTCTCCTCCATACAGCTAGACTGACCATACCAGCTGAAACAGAGCAGTACCTTCTTCTCCATACAGCTAGACTACCATACCAGCTGAAACAGAGCAGTACCTTCTCCATACAGCTAGACTGACCATACCAGCTGAAACAGAGCAGTACCTTCTCCTCCATACAGCTAGACTGACCATACCAGCTGAAACAGAGCAGTACCTTCTCCTCCATACAGCTAGACTGACCATACCAGCTGAAACAGAGCAGTACCTTCTCCATACAGCTAGACTGACCATACCAGCTGAAACAGAGCAGTACCTTCTCCTCCATACAGCTAGACTGACCATACCAGCTGAAACAGAGCAGTACCTTCTCCATACAGCTAGACTGACCATACCAGCTGAAACAGAGCAGTACCTTCTCCATACAGCTAGACTACCATACCAGCTGAAACAGAGCAGTACCTTCTCCTCCATACAGCTAGACTGACCATACCAGCTGAAACAGAGCAGTACCTTCTCCTCCATACAGCTAGACTGACCATACCAGCTGAAACAGAGCAGTACCTTCTCCTCCATACAGCTAGACTGACCATACCAGCTGAAACAGAGCAGTACCTTCTCCTCCATACAGCTAGACTGACCATACCAGCTGAAACAGAGCAGTACCTTCTCCTCCATACAGCTAGACTGACCATACCAGCTGAAACAGAGCAGTACCTTCTCCATACAGCTAGACTGACCATACCAGCTGAACCAGAGCAGTACCTTCTCCTCCATACAGCTAGACTGACCATACCAGCTGAAACAGAGCAGTACCTTCTCCTCCATACAGCTAGACTGACCATACCAGCTGAAACAGAGCAGTACCTTCTCCTCCATACAGCTAGACTGACCATACCAGCTGAAACAGAGCAGTACCTTCTCCTCCATACAGCTAGACTGACCATAACAGCTGAAACACACAATACCCCATAACGTCAATTTTATTTATTTTATTTTTTACATATTAATATAAATTGAAAAGCTGAAAATGTCTTGAGTCAATAAGTATTTAACCCCTTTTTGTTTTGGCCAAGCGTAAATAAGTTAATGAGTGTCATGGAAAAATAGCAAGATGATGTTATAATGCTTTTTACTGATGTTATAATGCTTTTTACTGATGTTATAATGCTTTTTACTGATGTTATAATGCTTTTTACTGATGTTATAATGCTTTTACTGCATCAAATGGTTGTTTTATCTGACAGAATAGAGTGTTCTGTTAACTGTTGTGTGTCTGTTCTACTGAGGACGGGCCTCTGGGAGATTTAACACTGACAGAGGAGATGGACGATGTCCTTTTTTGGGGGTGATAAAACCTTTAAAAAGTGTATTCCAAAAGAGGAATGAATGTTTCTGCTCTATAACCGTACCAGGAAGAGATGGCTCCAGTTTGGAGTCTTAACCTTGTGCCCCATTCTATATATCTGTTGTTCGTCATGTCAGTTGAAACGGGTGTATCTCGGCTATAAAAGACCTTTGTACTTTTGTCTCGGGGCTCTCAACGGATCATTAGAAAATGGTGAATCGGTGCAAAGCTCTCATTGTTAAAGATTTAGTTTCAGTATAACTCTTGACTTGTGTGATAGGTTTGTCTCTCCTCATTTGATAGTAAAGAAATTAACCGCATGAGTCAAAAATGTGCTTAACATAATAACATAATACATAATCACATAATAACTTGCATGGTTCAATCTGTTATTCACCAGACACTGGGATATTAATTCACCTTTCAGCTGGACAATAACCTAAAACACCACACAGCTAAATATACACTGGGGCTGGTTACCGAGACGACAGTGAAATGTTCCTGATTGGCTGAGTTAAAGTTCTAACTTAAATCTACTTGGAAATCTACAGCGAGACCTGGAAATGGTTGTCTAGCAACAATCAACAACCAATCTGACAGAGCTTGAATCATTTAGAAAATAACAAATCATTCTTAATTGAATTACCCAGAAACACTCACAGCTCTTAGAGACTTACCCAGAAAGACTCACAGCTCTTAGAGAATTACCCAGAAACACTCACAGCTCTTAGAGAAATACCCAGAAACACTCACAGCTGTAATCACTGACAAAGGTGCTTCTACAAAGTAATGACTCAGGGGTGTGAATACTTATGTAAATTATATATTTCTGTTTGTCATTTTCAATACATTTGCAAACGTTTCTAAAAATGACGTTTTCACTTTCTCATTCTGAGGCATTGTGATGTCATTATGAGGTATTGTGATGTCATTGAGGTATTGTGATGTCATCATGAGGTATTGTGTGTAGATGGGTGAGAGAAGAAAAAAACAAAATCTACAAATATTTAATCCATTTTTTTGAATTCAGGCTGTAAAACAACAAAATGTGGAATAAGTCAAAGTGGTCTGAATACATTGTGAAGACGCTGTACGTGGCGGCCGAGACCGTCAAATATCAATACCACCAACCTCGCACTTATATCCAAGGCTGTCCAAGCCTTTATACCTTCAGTACCAAGGGACTTGTATTGAAGAAGCTTCATGTATCCGGCCTCCCGGGTGGCGCAGTGGTCTAGGGCACTGCATCGCAGTGCTAGCTGCGCCACCAGAGTCTCTGGGTTCGCGCCCAGGCTGGGCTGGGTTCGCGCCCAGACTCTGTCGCAGCCGGCCGCAACCGGGAGGTCCGTGGGGCGACGCACAATTGGCATAGCGTCGTCCGGGTTAGGGAGGGTTTGGCCGGTAGGGATATCCTTGTCTCAGTATGTAAAATGTAATGAAATGTAAAAAAAAAAAAATGTAATAAAATGTATGCACTCTACTGTAAGTCGCTCTGGATAAGAGCGTCTGCTAAATGACTAAAATGTAAATGTAAAAATGTATCAGTTGAATGAGCAACCCACTTCCAGGATCAGCCCCCCCCACCCCCCCCTCCCCCCCCAACAACATCTGGCTTACAAGAAAACACACACACCTACGCACGGATACACGCACATACAGGCAGCACAGGTGCACGTGCGTTCACACTCTCACACACACGTGCGTCATAACAACACAAAGACGACATATATATATCACGTGTGTGTGTGTGTGTGTGTGTGTGTGTGTGTGTGTGTGTGTGTGTGTGTGTGTGTGTGTGATTGTGCGTGCGCGCGTGTGTGTGTGTGTGTGTGTGTGTGAGAGAGGGAAACAGGTGGACTAACCGTCATGCTCCTGTACTCATCTTCAAACATGTCCAGGAAGATCTCCTCCCCCTGAGAGAGAGAGACGTGAAGAAAGAGACATGAAGAAAGAGAGAGAAGGATATAAAAATGAGTTAGATTTAGTTGAAACTAAAAAGGGAAAGTGAATCATGTCACTAGACTCCTCTTTAAATAATCTGAAACATGGTGACTAGACTCATCTTTAAATAATCTGAAACATGGTGACTAGACTCCTCTTTAAATAATCTGAAACACGGTGACTAGACTCCTCTTTAAATCATCTGAAACACGGTGACTAGACTCCTCTTTAAATCATCTGAAACACGGTGACTAGATTCCTCTTTAAATCATCTGAAACACGGTGACTAGACTCCTCTTTAAATAATCTGAAACACGGTGACTAGATTCCTCTTTAAATCATCTGAAACATGGTGACTAGACTACATCTTTAAATAATCTGAAACACGGTGACTAGATTCCTCTTTAAATCATCTGAAACACGGTGACTAGACTCCTCTTTAAATCATCTGAAACACGGTGACTAGACTCCTCTTTAAATCATCTGAAACACGGTGACTAGACTCCTCTTCAAATAATCTGAAACATGTGACTAGACCACATCTTTAAATCATCTGAAACATGGTGACTAGACTACATCTTCAAATCATCTGAAACATGGTGACTAGACTCCTCTTTAAATCATCTGAAACACGGTGACTAGACTACATCTTTAAATAATCTGAAACATGTGACTAGACTCCTCTTTAAATCATCTGAAACACGGTGACTAGACTCCTCTTTAAATCATCTGAAACACGGTGACTAGACTCCTCTTTAAATCATCTGAAACACGGTGACTAGACTCCTCTTCAAATAATCTGAAACATGTGACTAGACCACATCTTTAAATCATCTGAAACATGGTGACTAGACTACATCTTCAAATCATCTGAAACATGGTGACTAGACTCCTCTTTAAATCATCTGAAACACGGTGACTAGACTCCTCTTTAAATCATCTGAAACACGGTGACTAGATTCCTCTTTAAATCATCTGAAACACGGTGACTAGACTCCTCTTTAAATAATCTGAAACACGGTGACTAGATTCCTCTTTAAATCATCTGAAACACGGTGACTAGACTACATCTTTAAATAATCTGAAACATGGTGACTAGATTCCTCTTTAAATCATCTGAAACACGGTGACTAGACTCCTCTTTAAATCATCTGAAACATGGTGACTAGCCCACATCTTTAAATAATCTGAAACACGGTGACTAGACTCCTCTTTAAATCATCTGAAACATGTGACTAGACTCCTCTTTAAATCATCTGAAACATGGTGACTAGACTCCTCTTTAAACCATCTGAAACATGGTGACTAGACTCCTCTTTAAATCATCTGAAACATGGTGACTAGACTCCTCTTTAAATCATCTGAAACATGGTGACTAGCCCACATCTTTAAATCATCTGAAACATGGTGACTAGACTCCTCTTTAAATCATCTGAAACACGGTGACTAGACTCCTCTTTAAATAATCTGAAACACGGTGACTAGACTCCTCTTTAAATCATCTGAAACACGGTGACTAGACTCCTCTTTAAATCATCTGAAACACGGTGACTAGATTCCTCTTTAAATCATCTGAAACACGGTGACTAGACTCCTCTTTAAATAATCTGAAACACGGTGACTAGATTCCTCTTTAAATCATCTGAAACACGGTGACTAGACTACATCTTTAAATAATCTGAAACACGGTGACTAGATTCCTCTTTAAATCATCTGAAACACGGTGACTAGACTCCTCTTTAAATCATCTGAAACACGGTGACTAGACTCCTCTTTAAATCATCTGAAACACGGTGACTAGACTCCTCTTCAAATAATCTGAAACATGTGACTAGACCACATCTTTAAATCATCTGAAACATGGTGACTAGACTACATCTTCAAATCATCTGAAACATGGTGACTAGACTCCTCTTTAAATCATCTGAAACACGGTGACTAGACTCCTCTTTAAATCATCTGAAACACGGTGACTAGATTCCTCTTTAAATCATCTGAAACACGGTGACTAGACTCCTCTTTAAATAATCTGAAACACGGTGACTAGATTCCTCTTTAAATCATCTGAAACACGGTGACTAGACTACATCTTTAAATAATCTGAAACACGGTGACTAGATTCCTCTTTAAATCATCTGAAACACGGTGACTAGACTCCTCTTTAAATCATCTGAAACACGGTGACTAGCCCACATCTTTAAATAATCTGAAACACGGTGACTAGACTCCTCTTTAAATCATCTGAAACACGGTGACTAGACTCCTCTTCAAATAATCTGAAACACGGTGACTAGCCCACATCTTTAAATAATCTGAAACACGGTGACTAGACTCCTCTTTAAATCATCTGAAACATGGTGACTAGACTCCTCTTTAAATCATCTGAAACATGGTGACTAGACTCCTCTTTAAATCATCTGAAACATGTGACTAGACTCCTCTTTAAATCATCTGAAACATGGTGACTAGACTCCTCTTTAAATCATCTGAAACATGGTGACTAGACTCCTCTTTAAATCATCTGAAACATGTGACTAGACTCCTCTTTAAATCATCTGAAACATGGTGACTAGACTCCTCTTTAAATCATCTGAAACATGGTGACTAGACTCCTCTTTAAATCATCTGAAACATGGTGACTAGACTCCTCTTTAAATCATCTGAAACATGGTGACTAGACTCCTCTTTAAATCATCTGAAACATGGTGACTAGACTCCTCTTTAAATCATCTGAAACATGGTGACTAGCCCACATCTTTAAATAATCTGAAACATGGTGACTAGACTCCTCTTTAAATCATCTGAAACACGGTGACTAGACTCCTCTTCAAATAATCTGAAACACGGTGACTAGCCCACATCTTTAAATAATCTGAAACACGGTGACTAGACTCCTCTTTAAATCATCTGAAACACGGTGACTAGACTCCTCTTTAAATCATCTGAAACACGGTGACTAGACTCCTCTTTAAATCATCTGAAACACGGTGACTAGACTCCTCTTTAAATCATCTGAAACACGGTGACTAGACTCCTCTTTAAATCATCTGAAACATGTGACTAGACTCCTCTTTAAATCATCTGAAACACGGTGACTAGACTCCTCTTTAAATCATCTGAAACACGGTGACTAGACTCCTCTTTAAATCATCTGAAACATGTGACTAGACTCCTCTTTAAATCATCTGAAACATGGTGACTAGACTCCTCTTTAAATCATCTGAAACATGGTGACTAGACTCCTCTTTAAATCATCTGAAACATGGTGACTAGACTCCTCTTTAAATCATCTGAAACATGGTGACTAGACTCCTCTTTAAATCATCTGAAACATGGTGACTAGACTCCTCTTTAAATCATCTGAAACATGTGACTAGACTCCTCTTTAAATCATCTGAAACATGGTGACTAGACTCCTCTTTAAATCATCTGAAACATGGTGACTAGACTCCTCTTTAAATCATCTGAAACATGGTGACTAGACTCCTCTTTAAATCATCTGAAACATGGTGACTAGACTCCTCTTTAAATCATCTGAAACATGGTGACTAGACTCCTCTTTAAATCATCTGAAACATGGTGACTAGACTCCTCTTTAAATCATCTGAAACATGGTGACTAGACCACATCTTTAAATCATCTGAAACATGGTGACTAGACCACATCTTTAAATCATCTGAAACATGGTGACTAGACCACATCTTTAAATCATCTGAAACATGGTGACTAGACTAATCTTCAAATCATCTGAAACATGGTGACTAAACTCCTCTTTAAATCATCAGAAACATGGTGACTAGACTCCTCTTTAAATCATCTGAAACATGGTGACTAGACTACATCTTTAAATAATCTAAAACATGGTGAATAGACTCCTCCTCTAACCACTAGGCTACTTGTCTCTAACCACTAGGCTACTTGTCTCTAACCACTAGGCTACCTGCCTCTAACCACTAGGCTACCTGCCTCTAACCACTAGGCTACCTGCCTCTAACCACTAGGCTACCTGCCTCTAACCACTAGGCTACCTGCCTCTAACCACTAGGCTACCTGCCTCTAACCACTAGGCTACCTGCCTCTAACCACTAGGCTACCTGCCTCTAACCACTAGGCTACCTGCCTCTAACCACTAGGCTACCTGCCTCTAACCACTAGGCTACCTGCCTCTAACCACTAGGCTACCTGCCTCTAACCACTAGGCTACCTGCCTCTAACCAATAGGCTACCTGCCTCTAACCACTAGGCTACCTGCCTCTAACCAATAGGCTACCTGTCTCTAACCACTAGGCTACCTGTCTCTAACCACTAGGCTACCTGTCTCTAACCACTAGGCTACCTGTCTCTAACCACTAGGCTACCTGTCTCTAACCACTAGGCTACCTGCCTCTAACCACTAGGCTACCTGCCTCTAACCACTAGGCTACCTGCCTCTAACCACTAGGCTACCTGCCTCTAACCACTAGGCTACCTGCCTCTAACCACTAGGCTACCTGCCTCTAACCACTAGGCTACCTGCCTCTAACCACTAGGCTACCTGCCTCTAACCACTAGGCTACCTGCCTCTAACCACTAGGCTACCTGCCTCTAACCACTAGGCTACCTGTCTCTAACCACTAGGCTACCTGTCTCTAACCACTAGGCTACCTGTCTCTAACCACTAGGCTACCTGTCTCTAACCACTAGGCTACCTGCCTCTAACCACTAGGCTACCTGCCTCTAACCACTAGGCTACCTGCCTCTAACCACTAGGCTACCTGCCTCTAACCACTAGGCTACCTGCCTCTAACCACTAGGCTACCTGCCTCTAACCACTAGGCTACCTGTCTCTAACCACTAGGCTACCTGTCTCTAACCACTAGGCTACCTGTCTCTAACCACTAGGCTACCTGTCTCTAACCACTAGGCTACCTGTCTCTAACCACTAGGCTACCTGTCTCTAACCACTAGGCTACCTGCTCTAACCACTAGGTTACCTGCCGTCTCTACACTCTAACCACTAGGCTACCTGTCTCTAACCACTAGGCTACCTGCTCTAACCACTAGGCTACCTGTCTCTAACCACTAGGCTACCTGTCTCTAACCACTAGGCTACCTGTCTCTAACCACTAGGCTACCTGCTCTAACCACTAGGCTACCTGCCGTCAATACACTCTAACCACTAGGCTACCTGCTCTAACCACTAGGCTACCTGCTCTAACCACTAGTCTACCTGCTCTAACCACTAGTCTACCTGCTCTAACCACGAGGCTACCTGCTCTAACCACGAGGCTACCTGCTCTAACCACGAGGCTACCTGCTCTAACCACGAGGCTACCTGCTCTAACCACGAGGCTACCTGCTCTAACCACGAGGCTACCTGCTCTAACCACTAGACTACTTGCTCTAACCACTAGGCTACCTGCTCTAACCACTAGGCTACCTGCTCTAACCACTAGGCTACCTGCTCTAACCACTAGGCTACCTGCTCTAACCACTAGGCTACCTGCTCTAACCACTAGACTACCTGCTCTAACCACTAGTCTACCTGCTCTAACCACTAGGCTACCTGCTCTAACCATGAGGCTACCTGCTCTAACCACTAGGCTACCTGCTCTAACCACTAGACTACCTGCTCTAACCACTAGACTACCTGCTCTAACCACTAGGCTACCTGCTCTAACCACTAGGCTACCTGCTCTAACCACTAGACTACCTGCTCTAACCACTAGTCTACCTGCTCTAACCACTAGGCTACCTGCTCTAACCACGAGGCTACCTGCTCTAACCACTAGGCTACCTGCTCTAACCACTAGACTACCTGCTCTAACCACTAGTCTACCTGCTCTAACCACTAGGCTACCTGCCGTCCCTACACTCTAACCACCAGGCTACCTGCCGTCCCTACACTCTAACCACCAGGCTACCTGCCACCTCTACACTCTAACCACTAGGCTACCTGCCCCCCCCCCCCCGTCTATCTGCAATATTAAATCTGATCTACCCCCCCTAAAATAAATGTGTGTGAGAGGAACACTTGCTTTGCAGAAGCTCAGTACCATGTTCATGTTTTCCTACATTATCAGGACCACAACGTCCTCACAAGTCACCAGAACGTCTTCACAAGGTCGGGAAAAGGTCGGGAAAATTTTAGGCTTCAATATGAGATTGCAGCCATATGAGAGAGGGGGAAACTTGCCTTATAGAATCGCCTTAGGAGATGCAGACTCTCTTCTCTGGCTCCCTGAAACACACAGAATACACATCACAGATACTGAACACACTCCTCAACACACATCACACCTACTGAACACACATCACACCTACTGAACACACTCCTCAACACATCACACCTACTGAACACACATCACACCTACTGAACACACTCCTCAACACATCACAGTTACTGAACACTCCTCAATACACATCACAGATACTGAACACTACTCAACACACATCACAGATACTGAACACTACTCAACACACATCACAGTTACTGAACACACTCCTCAACACACGTCACAGATACTGAACACTACTCAACACCTACTGAACACACATCACAGATACTGAACACACTCCTCAACACACATCACACCTACTGAACACACATCACACCTACTGAACACACTCCTCAACACATCACACCTACTGAACACACATCAAACCTACTGAACACACTCCTCAACACATCACAGTTACTGAACACTCCTCAATACACATCACAGATACTGAACACACTCCTCAACACACATCACAGATACTGAACACTACTCAACACACATCACAGTTACTGAACACACTCCTCAACACACGTCACAGATACTGAACACTACTCAACACCTACTGAACACACATCACAGATACTGAACACACTCCTCAACACACATCACACCTACTGAACACACATCACACCTACTGAACACACTCCTCAACACATCACACCTACTGAACACACATCACACCTACTGAACACACTCCTCAACACATCACAGTTACTGAACACTCCTCAATACACATCACAGATACTGAACACTACTCAACACACATCACACCTACTGAACACACTCCTCAACACATCACAGATACTGAACACACTCCTCAACACATCACACCTACTGAACACACATCACACCTACTGAACACACTCCTCAACACATCACACCTACTGAACACACATCACACCTACTGAACACACATCACACCTACTGAACACACTCCTCAACACATCACACCTACTGAACACACATCACACCTACTGAACACACTCCTCAACACATCACAGATACTGAACACTACTCAACACACATCACACCTACTGAACACACTCCTCAACACACATCACAGTTACTGAACACACTCCTCAACACACATCACAGCTACTGAACACACTCCTCAACACACATCACAGTTACTGAACACACTCCTCAACACACATCACACATACTGAACACACTCCTCAACACACATCACACCTACTGAACACACTCAACAACACATCACACCTACTGAACACACTCCTCAACACACATCACAGTTACTGAACACACTCAACAAAACACATCACAGTTACTGAACACACTCCTCAACACACATCACACCTACTGAACACACTCCTCAACACACATCACACCTACTGAACACACTCCTCAACACATCACAGTTACTGAACACTCCTCAACACATCACACCTACTGAACACACTCCTCAACACACATCACACCTACTGAACACACTCCTCAACAACACATCACAGTTACTGAACACACTCCTCAACAACACATCACAGTTACTGAACACACTCCTCAACAACACATCACAGTTACTGAACACACTCCTCAACACACATCACAGCTACTGAACACACTCCTCAACACACATCACACCTACTGAACACACTCCTCAACACACCACAGCTACTGAACACTCCTCAACACACCACAGTTACTGAACACACATCACAGTTACTGAACACACTCCTCAACACATCACACCTACTGAACACACTCCTCAACACACATCACACCTACTGAACACACTCCTCAACACATCACACCTACTGAACACACTCCTCAACACACATCACACCTACTGAACACACTCCTCAACACACATCACAGTTACTGAACACACTCCTCAACAACACATCACACCTACTGAACACACTCCTCAACACACATCACAGTTACTGAACACACTCCTCAACAACACATCACAGTTACTGAACACACTCCTCAACACACATTACACCTACTGAACACACTCCTCAACACACATCACACCTACTGAATACACTCCTCAACACATCACACCTAGTGAACACACTCAACACACATCACACCTACTGAACACACTCCTCAACACACATCACACCTACTGAACACACTCAACACACATCACAGCTACTGAACACACTCAACACACATCACAGTTACTGAACACACTCCTCAACAACACATCACAGTTACTGAACACACTCCTCAACAACACATCACAGTTACTGAACACACTCCTCAACAACACATCACAGTTACTGAACACACTCCTCAACACATCACACCTACTGAACACACTCCTCAACACATCACACCTACTGAACACACTCCTCAACACATCACAGTTACTGAACAGACTCCTCAACACACATCACAGTTACTGAACACACTCCTCAACACACATCACACCTACTGAACACACTCCTCAAAAACACATCACAGTTACTGAACACACTCCTCAACACACATCACACCTACTGAACACACTCCTCAACACACATCACAGTTACTGAACACACTCCTCAACACACATCACACCTACTGAACACACTCCTCAACAACACATCACAGTTACTGAACACACTCAACACACATCATACCTACTGAACACACTCCTCAACACATCACACCTACTGAACACACTCCTCAACAACACATCACAGTTACTGAACACACTCCTCAACAACACATCACACCTACTGAACACACTCCTCAACACACATCACAATAACTGAACACACTCCTCAACACACATCACAGATACTGAACACACTCCTCAACACACATCACAGTTACTGAACACACTCAACACACATCACACCTACTGAACACACTCCTCAACACACATCACAATAACTGAACACACTCCTCAACACACATCACAGTTACTGAACACACTCCTCAACACACATCACAGTTACTGAACACACTCCTCAACAACACATCACAGTTACTGAACACACTCCTCAACACACATCACAGTTACTGAACACACTCCTCAACCACCCATCACAGTTACTGAACACACATCACACCTACTGAACACACTCCTCAACACACATCACAGTTACTGAACACACTCCTCAACAACACATCACACCTACTGAACACACATCACAGTTACTGAACACACTCCTCAACACACATCACAGTTACTGAACACACTCAACAACACATCACAGTTACTGAACACACTCCTCAACAACACATCACACCTACTGAACACACTCCTCAACGCACATCACAGTTACTGAACACACTCCTCAACAACACATCACAGTTACTGAACACACTCCTCAACACACATCACACCTACTGAACACACTCCTCAACACACATCACACCTACTGAACACACTCCTCAACACACATCACAGTTACTCAACACACTCCTCAACATGTCACAGTTACTGAACACACTCCTCAACAACACATCACAGATACTGAACACACTCAACACACATCACACCTACTGAACACACTCAACACACATCACACCTACTGAACACACTCCTCAACACACATCACAGATACTGAACACACTCCTCAACAACACATCACAGATACTGAACACACTCCTCAACAACACATCACAGTTACTGAACACACTCCTCAACAACACATCACAGCTACTGA
>NW_026600607.1:102500-112500 GCF_029448725.1 Salvelinus fontinalis | reverse complement strand
TGAACATCATGATCCACTAATCTGTTATCTGAACATCTCTACAGAACATCACGATCCACTAATCTGTTATCTGAACATCATGATCCACTAATCTGTTATCTGAACAGCACGATCCACTAATCTGTTATCTGAACATCACGATCCACTAATCTGTTATCTGAACAGCACGATCCACTAATCTGTTATCTGAACAGCACGATCCACTAATCTGTTATCTGAACATCATGATCCACTAATCTGTTATCTGAACATCATGATCCACTAATCTGTTATCTGAACATCTCTACAGAACATCACGATCCACTAATCTGTTATCTGAACATCACGATCCACTAATCTGTTATCTGAACATCACGATCCACTAATCTGTTATCTGAACATCTCTACAGAACATCACCATCCGCTAATCTGTTAACGGAACATCTTGATCCACTAATCTGTTATCTGAACATCTCTACAGAACATCATGATCCACTAATCTGTTATCTGAACATCTCTACAGAACATCACGATCCACTAATCTGTTATCTGAACATCATGATCCACTAATCTGTTCTGAACATCTCTACAGAACATCATGATCCACTAATCTGTTATCTGAACATCATGATCCACTAATCTGTTATCTGAACATCATGATCCACTAATCTGTTATCTGAACATCTCTACAGAACATCACGATCCACTAATCTGTTATCTGAACATCATGATCCACTAATCTGTTATCTGAACATCATGATCCACTAATCTGTTATCTGAACATCTCTACAGAACATCACGATCCACTAATCTGTTATCTGAACATCATGATCCACTAATCTGTTATCTGAACAGCACGATCCACTAATCTGTTATCTGAACATCACGATCCACTAATCTGTTATCTGAACAGCACGATCCACTAATCTGTTATCTGAACAGCACGATCCACTAATCTGTTATCTGAACATCATGATCCACTAATCTGTTATCTGAACATCATGATCCACTAATCTGTTATCTGAACATCTCTACAGAACATCACGATCCACTAATCTGTTATCTGAACATCACGATCCACTAATCTGTTATCTGAACATCACGATCCACTAATCTGTTAACGGAACATCACGATCCACTAATCTGTTATCTGAACATCTCTACAGAACATCACGATCCACTAATCTGTTAACAGAACATCACGATCCACTAATCTGTTAACGGAACATCATGATCCACTAATCTGTTATCTGAACATCATGATCCACTAATCTGTTATCTGAACATCTCTACAGAACATCACGATCAGCTAATCTGTTATCTGAACATCTCTACTGAACATCACGATCCGCTAATCTGTTATCTGAACATCTCTACAGAACATCACGATCCACTAATCTGAACATCACGATCCACTAATCTGTTATCTGAACATCACGATCCACTAATCTGTTATCTGAACATCACGATCCGCTAATCTGTTATCTGAACATCTCTACAGAACATCACGATCCGCTAATCTGTTATCTGAACATCATGATCCACTAATCTGTTATCTGAACATCTCTACAGAACATCACGATCCACTAATCTGTTATCTGAACATCACGATCCACTAATCTGTTATCTGAACATCACGATCCACTAATCTGTTAACGGAACATCTCTACAGAACATCACGATCAGCTAATCTGTTATCTGAACATCACGATCCACTAATCTGTTAACGGAACATCTCTACAGAACATCACGATCAGCTAATCTGTTAACGGAACATCTATACAGAACATCACGATCCACTAATCTGAACATCTCTACAGAACATCACGATCCACTAATCTGTTATCTGAACATCTCTACAGAACATCACGATCCGCTAATCTGTACATCTCTACAGAACATCACGATCCACTAATCTGTTATCTGAACATCACGATCCGCTAATCTGTTATCTGAACATCATGATCCAATAGTCTGTTATCTGAACATCACGATCCACTAATCTGTTATCTGAACATCTCTACAGAACATCACGATCCACTAATCTGTTATCTGAACATCTCTACAGAACATCACGATCCGCTAATCTGTTAACGGAACATCTATACAGAACATCATGATCCACTAATCTGTTATCTGAACATCTCTACAGAACACCACGATCCACTAATCTGAACATCTCTACAGAACATCACGATCCACTAATCTGTTATCTGAACATCTCTACAGAACATCATGATCCACTAATCTGTTATCTGAACATCACGATCCACTAATCTGTTATCTGAACATCTCTACAGAACATCACCATCCGCTAATCTGTTAACGGAACATCTTGATCCACTAATCTGTTATCTGAACATCTCTACAGAACATCATGATCCACTAATCTGTTATCTGAACATCTCTACAGAACATCACGATCCACTAATCTGTTATCTGAACATCATGATCCACTAATCTGTTATCTGAACATCTCTACAGAACATCATGATCCACTAATCTGTTATCTGAACATCATGATCCACTAATCTGTTATCTGAACATCATGATCCACTAATCTGTTATCTGAACATCTCTACAGAACATCACGATCCACTAATCTGTTATCTGAACATCACGATCCACTAATCTGTTATCTGAACAGCACGATCCACTAATCTGTTATCTGAACAGCACGATCCACTAATCTGTTATCTGAACATCACGATCCACTAATCTGTTATCTGAACAGCACGATCCACTAATCTGTTATCTGAACAGCACGATCCACTAATCTGTTATCTGAACATCACGATCCACTAATCTGTTATCTGAACATCATGATCCACTAATCTGTTAACGGAACATCACGATCCACTAATCTGTTATCTGAACATCTCTACAGAACATCACGATCAGCTAATCTGTTATCTGAACATCTCTACTGAACATCACGATCCGCTAATCTGTTATCTGAACATCTCTACAGAACATCACGATCCACTAATCTGAACATCACGATCCACTAATCTGTTATCTGAACATCACGATCCACTAATCTGTTATCTGAACATCACGATCCGCTAATCTGTTATCTGAACATCTCTACAGAACATCACGATCCGCTAATCTGTTATCTGAACATCATGATCCACTAATCTGTTATCTGAACATCTCTACAGAACATCACGATCCACTAATCTGTTATCTGAACATCACGATCCACTAATCTGTTATCTGAACATCACGATCCACTAATCTGTTAACGGAACATCTCTACAGAACATCACGATCAGCTAATCTGTTATCTGAACATCTCTACAGAACATCACGATCCACTAATCTGTTATCTGAACATCACGATCCACTAATCTGTTAACGGAACATCTCTACAGAACATCACGATCAGCTAATCTGTTAACGGAACATCTATACAGAACATCACGATCCACTAATCTGAACATCTCTACAGAACATCACGATCCACTAATCTGTTATCTGAACATCTCTACAGAACATCACGATCCGCTAATCTGAACATCTCTACAGAACATCACGATCCACTAATCTGTTATCTGAACATCACGATCCGCTAATCTGTTATCTGAACATCATGATCCACTAATCTGTTATCTGAACATCACGATCCACTAATCTGTTATCTGAACATCTCTACAGAACATCACGATCCACTAATCTGTTATCTGAACATCTCTACAGAACATCACGATCCGCTAATCTGTTAACGGAACATCTATACAGAACATCATGATCCACTAATCTGAACATCTCTACAGAACATCACGATCCACTAATCTGTTATCTGAACATCTCTACAGAACATCACGATCCGCTAATCTGAACATCTCTACAGAACATCACGATCCGCTAATCTGAACATCTCTACAGAACATCACGATCCACTAATCTGTTATCTGAACATCACGATCCACTAATCTGTTAACGGAACATCTCTACAGAACATCACGATCAGCTAATCTGTTAACGGAACATCTATACAGAACATCACGATCCACTAATCTGAACATCTCTACAGAACATCACGGTCCGCTAATCTGAACATCTCTACAGAACATCACGATCCACTAATCTGTTATCTGAACATCACGATCTGCTAATCTGTTATCTGAACATCATGATCCACTAATCTGTTATCTGAACATCACGATCCACTAATCTGTTATCTGAACATCTCTACAGAACATCACGATCCACTAATCTGTTATCTGAACATCTCTACAGAACATCACGATCCGCTAATCTGTTAACGGAACATCTCTACAGAACATCACGATCCGCTAATCTGTTAACGGAACATCTATACAGAACATAACGATCCACTAATCTGTTATCTGAACATCTATACAGAACATCATGATCCCCTAATCTGTTATCTGAACATCTCTACAGAACATCACGATCCACTAATCTGTTATCTGAACATCTCTACAGAACATCACGATCCACTAATCTGTTATCTGAACATCTATACAGAACATCATGATCCCCTAATCTGTTATCTGAACATCTCTACAGAACATCATGATCCACTAATCGGTTATCTGAACATCACGATCCACTAATCTGTTATCTGAACATCTCTACAGAACATCACGATCCACTAATCTGTTATCAGAACATCATGATCCACTAATCTGTTATCTGAACATCTCTACAGAACATCATGATCCACTAATCTGTTATCTGAACATCATGATCCACTAATCTGTTATCTGAACATCATGATCCACTAATCTGTTATCTGAACATCTCTACAGAACATCATGATCCACTAATCTGTTATCTGAACATCTCTACAGAACATCTTGATCCACTAATCTGTTATCTGAACATCATGATCCACTAATCTGTTATCTGAACATCATGATCCACTAATCTGTTATCTGAACATCTCTACAGAACATCATGATCCACTAATCTGTTAGCTGAACATCATGATCCACTAATCCGTTATCTGAACATCTCTACAGAACATCATGATCCACTAATCTGTTATCTGAACATCTCTACAGAACATCTTGATCCACTAATCTGTTATCTGAACATCATGATCCACTAATCTGTTATCTGAACATCATGATCCACTAATCTGTTATCTGAACATCTCTACAGAACATCATGATCCACTAATCTGTTATCTGAACATCTCTACAGAACATCATGATCCACTAATCTGTTATCTGAACATCATGATCCACTAATCTGTTATCTGAACATCTCTACAGAACATCTTGATCCACTAATCTGTTATCTGAACATCTCTACAGAACATCTTGATCCACTAATCTGTTATCTGAACATCTCTACAGAACATCACGATCCACTAATATGTTATCTGAACATCACGATCCACTAATCTGTTATCTGAACATCTCTACAGAACATCACGATCCACTAATATGTTATCTGAACATCACGATCCACTAATCTGTTATCTGAACATCTCTACAGAACATCACGATCCACTAATCTGTTATCTGAACATCACGATCCACTAATCTGTTATCTGAACATCATGATCCACTAATCTGTTATCTGAACATCATGATCCGCTAATCTGTTATCTGAACATCTCGATCCACTAATCTGTTATCTGAACATCTCGATCCACTAATCTGTTATCTGAACATCATGATCCACTAATCTGTTATCTGAACATCTCTACAGAACATCATGATCCCCTAATCTGAACATCACGATCCACTAATCTTAATCTACCTACTAAACTACCGGAGCTAACCTACCGAAGCTAACCTACCATAGCTAACCCACTGAAGCTAACCTATCGGAGCTAAACTACCATTGCTAACCTACTGGCTCTAACCTACCATAGCTAACCTACAGGAGCTAATCTACCGGAGCTTACCTACCATAGCTAACCTACCATAGCTGACCTACCATAGCTAACCCACTGAAGCTAACCTACCGGAGCTAACCTACCATAGCTAACCTACCGGAGCTAACCTACCGGAGCTAACATACCATAGCTAACCTACCGGCGCTAACATACCATAGCTAACCTACCGGAGCTAACCTACCATAGCTAACCTACTGGCTCTAACCTACCGGAGCTAACCCACCGGAGCTAACCCACCGGAGCTAACCTACCGGCGCTAACCTACCGGAGATAATCTACCGGAGATAATCTACCGGAGCTAACCTACCAGAGTTAACCTACCAGAATTAACCTACCATAGCTAACCTACCAGAGTTAACCTACCAGAATTAACCTACCATAGCTAACCTACCAGAGCTAACCTACCATAGCTGACATACCGGAGCTAATCTACCGGCGCTAACCTACCGGCGCTAAACTACCGGCGCTAACCTACCGACGCTAACCTACCGACGCTAACCTAGCGGAGCTAACCTACCGGAGCTCACCTATCGGAGCTAACCTACCATAGCTAACCCATCGGAGCTAACCTATCAGAGCTCACCTATCGGAGCTAACCTACCATAGCTCACCTATCGGAGCTAACCTACCATAGCTAACCCATCGGAGCTAATCTACCAGAGTTAACCTACCAGAATTAACCTACCAGAATTAACCTACCAGAGCTAACCTACCAGAGCTAACCCATCGGAGCTAACCTATCAGAGCTAACCTACCAGAGCTAACCTATCAGAGCTAACCTATCAGAGCTAACCTATCGGAGCTAACCTATCAGAGCTAACCTATCAGAGCTAACCTATCAGAGCTAACCTATCAGAGCTAACCTATCAGAGCTAACCTATCAGAGCTAACTTACCAGAGCTAACCTACCAGAGCTAACCTACCAGAGCTAACCTACCAGAGCTAACCTATCAGAGCTAACCTACCATAGCTGACATACCGGAGCTAATCTACCGGCGCTAAGCTACCGGCGCTAACCTACCGGCGCTAACCTACCGACGCTAACCTAACGGAGCTAACCTACCATAGCTCACCTATCGGAGCTAACCTACCATAGCTCACCTACCATAGCTCACCTACCATAGCTCACCTATCAGAGCTAACCTATCAGAGCTCACCTACCATAGCTCACCTACCATAGCTCACCTACCATAGCTCACCTACCATAGCTCACCTACCATAGCTCACCTACCATAGCTCACCTATCAGAGCTAACCTATCAGAGCTAACCTATCAGAGCTCACCTACCATAGCTCACCTACCATAGCTCACCTACCATAGCTCACCTACCATAGCTCACCTACCATAGCTCACCTACCATAGCTCACCTACCATAGCTCACCTACCATAGCTCACCTACCATAGCTCACCTACCGGAGCTAACCTACCATAGCTCACCTACCATAGCCCACCTACCATAGCTCACCTACCATAGCTCACCTACCATAGCTCACCTACCATAGCTCACCTATCAGAGCTCACCTACCATAGCTCACCTACCATAGCTCACCTACCATAGCTCACCTACCATAGCTCACCTACCATAGCTCACCTACCGGAGCTAACCTACCATAGCTCACCTGCCGGAGCTCACCTGCCGGAGCTCACCTACCGGAGCTAACCTACCGGAGCTAACCTACCGGAGCTAACCTACCGGAGCTAACCTACCATAGCTAACCTACCGGAGCTCACCTACCGGAGCTAACCTACCGGAGCTCACCTACCATAGCTAACCTACCATAGCTAACCTACCGGAGCTAACCTACCGGAGCTAACATACCGGAGCTAACCTACCGGAGCTCACCTACCGGAGCTAACCTACCGGAGCTAACCTACTTATTGTTGAACAGAACAGATGGGGTAGATGCCCTCTCACCTTTGCTGTGTGACACGGCGTAGAGTAGACAGAGAACAAACAGAGCATGGTAATCGTCTTCACTACAATCTAGAGCACTGTACACCATGTCTAGGAACGGTCTGGAGGAGAGAGAGACAGGAGAGAGGAGAGAGAGAGACAGGAGAGAGAGAGTGAGAGAGACAGGAGAGAGGAGAGAGAGAGACAGAGAGAGAGTGAGAGGAGAGAGAGACAGGAGAGAGAGACAGAAAGAGGAGAGAGAGAGACAGAGAGACAGGAGAGAGAGAGTGAGAGAGACAGGGAGAGGAGAGAGAGGGAGTGAGAGAGACAGGGAGAGGAGAGAGAGACAGGAGAGAGAGACAGAAAGAGGAGAGAGAGACAGGAGAGAGAGAGAGTGAGAGAGAGCCAGACAGAGGTGAAAGAGAGAGAGCCAGGGAGAGAGAGAGCCAGGGAGAGACAGAGAGCCAGGGAGAGACAGAGAGCCAGGGAGAGAGAGAGAGACAGGGAGAGACAGAGAGCCAGGGAGAGAGAGAGAGACAGGGAGAGAGAGAGACAGGGAGACAGGGAGAGGAGAGAGAGACAGGAGAGAGAGAGAGAGAGAGAGAGAGAGAAAGAGGAGAGAGAGACAGGAGAGAGAGAAAGACAGAGAGAGAGACAGGAGAAAGATAGAGAGACAGACAGACAGGAGAGAGAGAGAGAGAGAGAGAGAGAGAGAGAGAGAGAGAGAGAGAGAGAGAGAGAGAGAGACAGAGAGAGAGAGACAGAGAGAGAGAGACAGAGAGAGAGACCGAGAGAGAGACAGAGAGAGGGGGATAATTATGCACACAGAAAACCAACTTCTTCCTTAGAAAACGAAATACTGTATTTTGAGCAGGACTTAGATGGAAAGCAATAATTCCAAGCAAATGGAGGTGAGTCAGTTGAAAGTGAGGTTTCGTTCCACTGAATCAACATACATCAGGAGACGAGCTCCTCCCAGTGAAGACCAGTCAAACCACAGAGTTGGGAAACGACCTGATCGGTCTCTTCAATGTGTGTGTGTCTCTGTCTCTGTGTGTATATATTACAGGAGAGTCCTTCCAGTGAGGTTTCGTTTATGGTTCCACTGAATCAACATACATCAGGAGACGAGCTCCTCCCAGTGAAGACCAGTCAAACCACAGAGTTGGGAAACGACCTGATCGGTCTCTTCAATGTGTGTGTGTCTCTGTGTGTCTCTGTGTGTGTGTGTGTGTGTGTGTGTGTGTCTCTGTGTGTGTGTGTGTGTGTCTCTGTGTGTGTGTGTGTGTGTGTGTGTGTGTGTGTGTGTGTGTGTGTGTGTGTGTGTGTGTGTGTGTGTGTGTGTGTGTGTGTCTGTGTGTGTCTCTGTGTGTGTCTCTGTGTGTCTCTCTGTGTGTGTGTGTGTGTGTGTGTGTGTGTGTGTGTGTGTGTGTGTGTGTGTGTGTGTGTGTCTCTGTGTGTGTGTGTGTGTCTCTGTGTGTGTGTCTCTGTGTGTCTCTGTGTGTCTCTGTGTGTCTCTGTGTGTCTCTGTGTGTGTGTGTGTGTGTGTGTGTGTGTGTGTGTGTGTGTGTGTGTGTGTGTGTGTGTGTCTCTGTGTGTCTCTGTGTGTGTGTGTGTGTCTCTGTGTGTCTCTGTGTGTCTCTGTGTGTCTCTGTGTGTCTCTGTGTGTCTCTGTGTGTCTCTGTGTGTCTCTGTGTGTGTGTCTCTGTGTGTGTGTCTCTGTGTGTGTGTCTCTGTGTGTGTGTCTCTGTGTGTGTGTCTCTGTGTGTGTGTCTCTGTGTGTGTGTCTCTGTGTGTGTGTCTCTGTGTGTGTGTCTCTGTGTGTGTCTCTGTGTGTGTCTCTGTGTGTGTCTCTGTGTGTGTCTCTGTGTGTGTCTCTGTGTGTGTGTGTGTGTGTGTGTGTGTGTGTGTGTGTGTGTGTGTGTGTGTGTGTGTGTGTGTGTGTGTGTCTCTGTGTGTGTGTGTGTGTGTCTCTGTGTGTGTGTGTGTGCGTGTCTCTGTGTGTGTGTGTGTGTGTGTCTCTGTGTGTGTGTGTTTGTGTGTGTGTGTGTGTGTCTCTGTGTGTGTGTCTCTGTGTGTGTCTCTGTGTGTCTCTGTGTGTGTGTGTGTGTGTGTCTCTGTGTGTGTGTCTCTGTGTGTGTGTGTGTGTGTGTGTCTCTGTGTGTGTGTGTGTGTGTCTCTGTGTGTGTGTGTGTGTGTCTCTGTGTGTGTGTGTGTGTGTGTGTGTGTGTGTGTGTGTGTGTGTG
>NW_026600607.1:65000-97500 GCF_029448725.1 Salvelinus fontinalis | reverse complement strand
TTTCTGGGCTCGCTTGCGCCCCCGGTGGCAGGACAGCTCCAGAGACCGCTCCAGAGACTCAGGAGGCTTGGTGAACAGACGGACACCTGCACTGACCTGGAGAGACAGAGGAAGGGAGGGAGGGATGGGGGGAGGGAGGGAGGGAGGGAGGGATGGGGGGAGGGAGGGAGGGAGGGATGGGGGGAGGGAGGGAGGGAGGGATGGGGGGAGGGAGGGAGGGAGGGAGGGAGAGAAAATGTTACACACACAATGCTCAATAGATGAAAGACAAGTCGAGAAGCTTTAACTTTGTACAGTCTGAGTGGTGTAAGTTCCGTCTCCATTTTTTGTTGTCTGTATTTTACTTAGATATTTGTGTCATTTTTCACAGCAAAACATGTTTGTAAAGTGTATTGGAACGGTAGACGTAGTTTCTGATCAACAAGTGGCCAATCAGAGGACAGTTTCTGAGCAGCAACAAGTGGCCAATCAGAGGACAGATTCTGATCAACAACAAGTGGCCAATCAGAGGACAGGTTCTGATCAACAACAAGTGGCCAATCAGAGGACAGTTTCTGAGCAGCAACAAGTGGCCAATCAGAGGACAGGTTCTGATCAACAACAAGTGGCCAATCAGAGGACAGGTTCTGATCAACAACAAGTGGCCAATCAGAGGACAGGTTCTGATCAACAACAAGTGGCCAATCAGAGGACAGGTTCTGATCAACAACTAGTGGCCAATCAGAGGACAGGTTCTGATCAACAACAAGTGGCCAATCAGAGGACAGGTTCTGATCAACAACTAGTGGCCAATCAGAGGACAGTATCTGATCAACAACAAGTGGCCAATCAGAGGACAGGTTCTGATCAACAACAAGTGGCCAATCAGAGGACAGGTTCTGATCAACAACAAGTGGCCAACCAGAGGACCGTTCCAATTCATCCCAAAGGTGTTGGATGGGGTTGAGGTCAGGGCTCTGTGCAGGCCAGTCAAGTTCTTCCACACCGATCTCAACAAACCATTTCTGTATGGACTTCGCTTTGTGCACGGAGGTATTGTCACGCTGAAACAGGAAAGGGCCTTCGCCAAACTGTTGCCACTAAGTTGGAAGCACAGAATAGTCTAGAATGTCATTGTATGCTGTAGCGTTAAGACTTCCCTTCACTGGAACTAAGGGGCCTGAACCATGAAAAACAACCCCAGACCATTATTCCTCCTCCACCAAACTTTACAGTCGGCACTATGCATTGGGACAGGTAGCGTTCTCCAAACCCAGATTGGTCCGTTTTAACAGGACCCACCACAGGAACAGTCTTCCATTGGACTGACTGTTTTAACAGGACCCACCACAGGAACAGTCTTCCATTGGACTGACTGTTTTAACAGGACCCACCACAGGAACAGTCTTCCATTGGACTGACTGTTTTAACAGGACCCACCACAGGAACAGTCAGACCAGTTAAAACTGTTACCCGTTAAGTCAATGGAAGACAAGAATATCTAGGCCCAAGTTGAGCTGCGTGACCACGGTGTGTGACCACGGTGCGTGTGTGTGTGTGTGTGTGTGTGTGTGTGGTTCATCTTCTAATCTTAGGGCCTGTCATTTCGTCTAAGGCTGTCATCCATTAACCACAATACACCACTGCTAACAGGAAGTGACCTCAACTGCTGAGAAGGCCTGTGGAGCTGGGCTGAGTTTAGAGTAAACGGGTCCCTGGTGTTTGGAGGAGGGGGGGGGTGAGGAGAAGGCCTGTTGAGCTGGGCTGAGTTTAGAGTAAACGGGTCCTTGGTGTTTGGAGGAGGGGGGGGGGGGTGAGGAGAAGGCCTGTTGAGCTGGGCTGAGTTTAGAGTAAACGGGTCCCTGGTGTTTGGAGGAGGGGGGGGGGGGGTGAGGAGAAGGCCTGTTGAGCTGGGCTGAGTTTAGAGTAAACGGGTCCCTGGTGTTTTGGAGGAGGGGGGGGGGGGAAAGGCCTGTTGAGCTAGGCTGAGTTTAGAGTAAATGGGTCCCTGGTGTTTGGAGGAGGGGGGGGGGGGGTGGAAGAGGGGGGTGGTGGTGGGGGGAGGGGGTGATGGGGGGGGAGGAGGTGATGGTGTGTCTGTAATAAAAATCTCCTTATCTCCTCTAGATATCATGTTACATAAACAGCAACATGTCCCCCCCCCTTTTTAAAAATGATCTGGATCTTCCTGGTACAACGGTCTACTTCCCCATAAGGAAGTGAATTAATTCATGAATTAATTTATGTATGAATTAATGAATTCATGTATGTATGAATTAATGAATTAATTTATGTATGAATTAATGAATTCATGTATGTATGAATTAATGAATTAATTTATGTATGAATTAATGAATTTGTGTATGAATGAATGAATTAATGAATGAATTAATGTAGGCATGAATTAATGAATGAATGAATGAATTAATGATTTAATGCATGTATGAATTAACCAATTAATTTATGTATGAATTAATGCATTCATTTATGTATGAATTAATGCATTCATTTATGTATGAATTAATTTATGTATGAATTAATGAATTAATTTATGGACGTATGTGTGAATTAATTTACATATGGTATAAACAACCTTAATGTGATATTTCAGTTTATTTTAATGTTAATACATTTGCTAAAATTTCAAGAAACCTGTTTTTCTACTTTGCTATTATGGTGTGTAGATTGATGAGGAGTGGGGTGGTGGTGGTGGGGGGGGGGGGTAAAAACAATTGAATCCATTATAGAATAAGACTGTAACGTAATAAAACGTAGAAGAAGTCAAGGGGTCTGAATACTTTCAGAACCTGTAGCATCACCAAAGAGACGTACACAATCAATTCTCCACTTTCAACTGCACCAGATTCTAGGTACCATGTTTTGTTGCGTTGAAGGAGCTCTCTCTGTGTGTGTGTGTGTGTGTGTGTGTGTGTGTGTGTGTGTGTGTGTGTGTGTGTGCGTGCGTGCGTGCGTTTGTGCGCAGCAGGTGTACAGCCAGTCTGCAGCATGCAGCAAGCAGGTTCTGGTAAACCACTCACGTTTAGAAGAAAGACAGAAAATGGTAGCCACAGACCACACGCACGACAAAGTCACATGGCATGTTCTTCACCAGTGAGAAGAGGCCGTGTTGCTACCAAAACAAATTATGACGCAGAACTTAACACTGTGTGTGTCCGTGTGTGTGTGTGTGTGTGTGTGTGTGTGTGTGTGTGTGTGTGTGTGTGTGTGTGTGTGTGTGTCCGTGTGTGTGTCCGTGTGTGTGTCCGTGTGTGTGTCCGTGTGTGTGTCCGTGTGTGTGTCCGTGTGTGTGTGTTACACATACATGATGTAACTAACAGCTGAAAGTTGACAGAGAATCAGAGAGAGCAAGAGATGGAGACGGAGAGAGAGAGAGGGAGACGAGAAAGAGCAAGAGATGGAGACGGAGAGAGAGGGAGAGAGACGAGAAAGAGCGAGAGATGGAGACGGAGAGAGAGGGAGAGAGTCGAGAAAGAGCGAGAGATGGAGACGGAGAGAGAGGGAGAGAGACGAGAAAGAGCGAGAGATGGAGACGGAGAGAGAGGGAGAGAGTCGAGAAAGAGCGAGAGATGGAGACGGAGAGAGAGGGAGAGAGACGAGAAAGAGCGAGAGATGGAGACGGAGAGAGGGAGAGAGACGAGAAAGAGCGAGAGATGGAGACGGAGAGAGGGAGAGAGACGAGAAAGAGCGAGAGATGGAGACGGAGAGAAGGAGAGAGACGAGAAAGAGCGAGAGATGGAGACGGAGAGGGAGAGAGACGAGAAAGAGCGAGAGATGGAGACGGAGAGGGAGAGAGACGAGAAAGAGCGAGAGATGGAGACGGAGAGAGAGGGAGAGAGACGAGAAAGAGCGAGAGATGGAGACGGAGAGAGAGGGAGAGAGACGAGAAAGAGCGAGAGATGGAGACGGAGAGAGAGGGAGAGAGACGAGAAAGAGCGAGAGATGGAGACGGAGAGAGAGGGAGAGAGACGAGAAAGAGCGAGAGATGGAGACGGAGAGAGAGGGAGAGAGACGAGAAAGAGCGAGAGATGGAGACGGAGAGAGAGGGAGAGAGACGAGAAAGAGCGAGAGATGGAGACGGAGAGAGAGGGAGAGAGACAAGAAAGAGCGAGAGATGGAGACGGAGAGAGAGGGAGAGAGACGAGAAAGAGCGAGAGATGGAGACGGAGAGAGAGGGAGAGAGACAAGAAAGAGCGAGAGATGGAGACGGAGAGAGAGGGAGAGAGACAAGAAAGAGCGAGAGATGGAGACGGAGAGAGAGGGAGACAGACGATGGAGACGGAGAGAGAGGGAGAGAGACGAGAAAGAGCGAGAGATGGAGACGGAGAGAGAGGGAGAGAGACGAGAAAGAGCGAGAGATGGAGACGGAGAGAGAGGGAGAGAGACAAGAAAGAGCGAGAGATGGAGACGGAGAGAGAGGGAGAGAGACGAGAAAGAGCGAGAGATGGAGACGGAGAGAGAGGGAGAGAGACAAGAAAGAGCGAGAGATGGAGACGGAGAGAGAGGGAGAGAGACGAGAAAGAGCGAGAGATGGAGACGGAGAGAGAGGGAGACAGACGATGGAGACGGAGAGAGAGGGAGAGAGACGAGAAAGAGCGAGAGATGGAGACGGAGAGAGGGAGAGACGAGAAAGAGCGAGAGATGGAGACGGAGAGAGAGGGAGAGAGACAAGAAAGAGCGAGAGATGGAGACGGAGAGAGAGGGAGAGAGACGAGAAAGAGCGAGAGATGGATACAGTTGAAGTCAGAAGTTTACGTACACTTAGGTTGGAGTCATTAAAACTAGTTTTTCAACCACGCCACAAACGTCTTGTTAACAAACTATAGTTTTGGCGAGTCGGTTAGGACATCTACTTTGTGCATGACACAGGACATTCTTCCCAACAATTGTTTACAGACAGATATTTTTAACTTAACTTATAATTCACTGTATTACAATTCCAGTGGGTCAGAAGTTTACATACACTAAGTTGACTGTGCCTTTAAACACCTTGGGAAATTCCAGAAAATTATGTAATGGCTTTAGAAGCTTCTGATAGGCTAATTGACATAATTTGAGTTAATTGGAGGTGTACCTGTGGATGTATTTCAAGGCCTACCTTCCAACTCAGTGCCTCTTTGCTTGACATCATGGGAAAATTAAAAGAAATCAGCCAAGACCTCAGAAAAAATATTGTAGACCTCCACAAGTCTGGTTCATCCTTGGGAGCAATTTCCAAACGCCTGAAGGTACCACGTTCATCATTCTCTCTACTATTATTCTGACATTTCACATTCTTAAAATAAAGTGGTGATCCTAACTGACCTAAGACAGGGAATTTTTACTAGGATTAAATGTCAAGAATTGTGAAAAACTGAGTTTTAAATGTATTTTGGCTAAGGTGTATGTAAACTTCCGACTTCAACTGTATATGGTGTCGTTGGAAAATTCAGTACTGAGGGGACTTGGTCATTTCTTCAAACAATCACCTTTATTTAATATCGATTAATTATCGATTAATAATGAAAACCGTCAGCGCAAAAGTCTCGACTGACTGTTAGGCTGAGAGCCATACCCTTTACAGACAATGCACCGTTTAGATAGCAAATACCCAGAATGCTTGTTTCCACCACTCCCATATAGATACGAAGGGGCACCATAAACCACTTTGGGTTCACCCTGTCTTTATCTGCACGTGGCCTTATCTTAACCCCCCCCCCCCTCGACCCTAATTTCCCAGATGCCAGGATGTCTAAGGGCCATTGAGGCCTTTGTTCTACTCCTCTTTGACACAGTTACAACCAGCCCACTTCCTGTTACTCCTCTCTGACACAGTTACAACCAGCCCACTTCCTGTTACTCCTCTTTGACACAGTTACAACCAGCCCACTTCCTGTTACTCCTCTCTGACACAGTTACAACCAGCCCACTTCCTGTTACTGGAATACCAGCTGTAAGGTTGAATCACCAGGTAGATCAGTTTGTTAGCTCCAGCTGTATCTAGTAAAACCATACGCCCTGATTAGCTGCAGGGTGCGAGAGTGGACACCATAAAACACGGCATTAAAAGGACAGAATGTTTTTAAGTAAATCATTATTAAATATTCAACAACAACAACAACAAAAAATCTGGTAAATATGTCATTTTTTGATCACAATGGAGAGAGGAGAGAAAAGGAGAGAGAGAGAATGACAGATGCAATGTGTCTGAATGATAATGTCTGTATGTGGGTTGAATAACAATGTGTCTGAATAGTAATGTCTTTATGTGGGTTGAATAACAGATGAGTCTGAATGATAATGTCTTTATGTGGGTTGTATAACAGATGAGTCTGAATGATAATGTCTTTATGTGGGTTGTATAACAGATGAGTCTGAATGATAATGTCTTCATGTGGGTTGAATAACAGATGAGTCTGAATGATAATGTCTTTATGTGGGTTGTATAACAGATGAGTCTGAATGATAATGTCTTTATGTGGGTTGTATAACAGATGAGTCTGAATGATAATGTCTTCATGTGGGTTGAATAACAGATGAGTCTGAATGATAATGTATTCATGTTAAACTCAGTCAAAACAGAAAATGTGTGTCAGTCTGTTTCTTGCGAAAACAGTGAACAACTTGTGAACATTTCTGAATTATAATATATACTGTGGAGCCAGTTTCCCCACCCCAGATTAACCCAAGTTCTGGAATAAAGTGCACTTTCAATGAAGATTCTCCATTCAGAATATATATATTTAAAAATCTAGGACTAATGTTAGTCTGGTCGTTTTTCATCAGTTTTTCATCAGTTTTCATTTTCAGTCAGTTGACCCAATGTTCCTTTGTGCTTGTTTATTTGCATGTTGTATTTGAGGGGTATTGTTGTTTTTGCTTTGTCATTATGGGGTATTGTGATGTCATTATGGGGTATTGTGATGTCATTATGGGGTATTGTGATGTCATTATGGGGTATTGTGTGTAGATTAATGAGAGGGGAAAAAATTGTTTTAATACATTTTAGAATAAGGCTGTAACGTAACAAAACATGGAAAAAGTCAAGGGGTCTGAATACTTTCCGAAGTTCACTGTGTGTGTGTGTGTGTGTGTGTGTGTGTGTGTGTGTGTGTGTGTGTGTGTGTGTGTGTGTGTGTGTGTGTGTGTGTGTGTGTGTGTGTGTGTGTGTGTGTGTACTCACCGTGTTTTTGTGTTGTGTGAAGACAGACAGGTCTCCGTTGAAGATGACTTCAGCCAGAGAGTTGACCAGCGGCTGGTAGTGGATGATGAGAAACACCTAGAGACAAACCCAATAACAACATTCATATGCAGGTTTACCTCTGTATGTCCATCCCTACGGTGAAGCATGGTGGTAGCAGCATCCCTATAGTGAAGTATGGTGGTGGCAGCATCCCTATAGTGAAGCATGGTGGTGGCAGCATCCCTACGGTGAAGCATGGTGGTGGCAGCATCCCTACGGTGAAGCATGGTGGTGGCAGCATCCCTACGGTGAAGCATGGTGGTGGCAGCATCCCTACGGTGAAGCATGGTGGTGGCAGCATCCCTACGGTGAAGCATGGTGGTGGCAGCATCCCTACGGTGAAGCATGGTGGTGGCAGCATCCCTACGGTGAAGCATGGTGGTGGCAGCATCCCTACGGTGAAGCATGGTGGTGGCAGCATCCCTACGGTGAAGCATGGTGGTGGCAGCATCCCTACGGTGAAGCATGGTGGTGGCAGCATCCCTACGGTGAAGCATGGTGGTGGCAGCATCCCTACGGTGAAGCATGGTGGTGGCAGCATCCCTACGGTGAAGCATGGTGGTGGCAGCATCCCTACGGTGAAGCATGGTGGTGGCAGCATCACTACGGTGAAGCATGGTGGTGGCAGCATCCCTACGGTGAAGCATGGTGGTGGCAGCATCCTTATAGTGAAACATGGTGGTGGCAGCATCCCTACGGTGAAGCATGGTGGTGGCATCATCCCTACGGTGAAGCATGGTGGTGGCAGCATCCCTACGGTGAAGCATGGTGGTGGCAGCATCCCTACGGTGAAGCATGGTGGTGGCAGCATCCCTACGGTGAAGCATGGTGGTGGCAGCATCCCTACGGTGAAGCATGGTGGTGGCAGCATCCCTACGGTGAAGCATGGTGGTGGCAGCATCCCTACGGTGAAGCATGGTGGTGGCAGCATCCCTACGGTGAAGCATGGTGGTGGCAGCATCCCTACGGTGAAGCATGGTGGTGGCAGCATCCCTACGGTGAAGCATGGTGGTGGCAGCATCCCTACGGTGAAGCATGGTGGTGGCAGCATCACTACGGTGAAGCATGGTGGTGGCAGCATCCCTACGGTGAAGCATGGTGGTGGCAGCATCCTTATAGTGAAACATGGTGGTGGCAGCATCCCTACGGTGAAGCATGGTGGTGGCATCATCCCTACGGTAAAGCATGGTGGTGGCAGCATCATGCTGTGGGTATGTTTTTCAGCAAAAAAAGGGACTGGGGGACTAGTTAGGATCGAGGGAAAGTGATGCAGTGTGATGTGATGAGGTATGATGTAGTGTGATGTGAAGAGGTGAGATGGGGTGAGTTGTGATGAGTAGTGGTGAGGTGAGGTGTGGTGAGGTGTGATGTGGTTTGGTATTATGAGGTTGTGTGATGAGTATTGGTGAGGTGAGATGTGCTGAGTAGTGGTGAGGTGTGATGAGTAGTGGTGAGGTGTGATGCGGTGAGATGTGATGGTGTGATGAGGTGTGATGAGTAGTGGTGTGATGAGTAGTGGTGTGATGAGGTGAGATGTGATGAGGTGAGATGTGATGAGATGAGATGTGATGAGATGAGATGTGATGAGTATTGGTGAGGTGAGATGTGATGAGATGAGATGTGATGAGATGAGATGTGATGAGTATTGGTGAGGTGAGATGTGATGAGATGTGATGAGGTGAGGTGAGATGTGATGAGGTGTGATGAGTATTGGTGAGGTGAGATGGGGTGTGGTGAGGTGAGATGTGATGAGTATTGGTGAGGTGAGATGGGGTGTGATGAGGTGTGATGAGGTGTGATGAGGTGAGATGAGGTGTGATGAGGTGAGATGAGGTGTGATGAGGTGAGATGTGATGAGTATTGGTGAGGTGAGATGGGGTGTGGTGTGATGAGGTGTGATTCAGATTGAGGTGAGATGAGGTGTGGTGAGATGAGATGAGGTGAGGTGAGATGAGGTGAGGTGAGATGGGGTGTGGTGAGGTGAGATGTGATGAGTATTGGTGAGGTGAGATGGGGTGTGGTGTGATGAGGTGTGATTCAGATTGAGGTGTGTGTGTGTGTGTGTGTGTGTGTGTGTGTGTGTGTGTGTGTGTGTGTGTGTGTGTGTGTGTGTGTGTGTGTGTGTGTGTGTGTGTGTGTGTGTGGTGAGGTGAGATGTGATGAGTATTGGTGAGGTGAGATGGGGTGTGGTGTGATGAGGTGTGATTCAGATTGAGGTGAGGTGAGGTGAGGTGTGTGTGTGTGTGTGTGTGTGTGTGTGTGTGTGTGTGTGTGTGTGTGTGTGTGTGTGTGTGTGTGTGTGTGTGTGTGTGTGTGTGTGTGTGTGTGTGTGTGTGTGTACCTGTGACAGCAGGTTAAGGGACACCTGAGGGTTGATCTTCCGATCTTCAGACTGAAACACAGACAGACAATATGTCAGGTACACACACACACACACACACAGTACACACACACACCGTACACACACACACCGTACACACACACACCGTACACACACACCCCTCCACCTACCTGTTCAGGGCAGACCAGAGAGAAGACGTAGAGAGGCAGGAACAGACGGTTGAGCAGGTGGTCCGTCAGGACATCGTTGAGGAACTCACAGTTGATGGTCAGGATATCGTTCAGGTAGTGGAGGTGGTCGAGATGTTCTGCTACCAAGTCACTCAGCTTACCCCTGTTACGATGCCTGGAGGGGGGAGAGGAGAGAGAGAGAGAGAGAGAGAGAGTGTGTGAGAGTGTGAGAGGTGTGTATTGTGTGTATTGATCTAGTTTGTAACTGTTATGGTTTTGTGTTTGACAACATGTATCTGAATGTACCTAAAGCCTGCAGTGTAAACACAACCTTCCCAAGAGGACAATATCTTCATCTGATCCCTCTGACAGGTAGAAAGTCTAAAACTGACACAACACTGACACCTAGTGGACACAGAGAGAATGACCCATCTGAAGGTTAGATAGAGACCCTGACACCTAGTGGACACAGTGAGAATGACCCATCTGAAGGTTAAATAGAGACACCTAGTGGACACAGTGAGAATGACCCATCTCAAGGTTCGATAGTGACTCCTAGTGGACACAGTGAGAATGACCCATCTCAAGGTTAGATAGTGACTCCTAGTGGACACAGTGAGAATGACCCATCTCAAGGTTAGATAGTGACTCCTAGTGGACACAGTGAGAATGACCCATCTCAAGGTTCGATAGTGACACCTAGTGGACACAGTGAGAATGACCCATCTGAAGGTTAGATAGTGACACCTAGTGGACACAGTGAGAATGACCCATCTCAAGGTTCGATAGTGACACCTAGTGGACACAGTGAGAATGACCCATCTCAAGGTTAGATAGTGACTCCTAGTGGACACAGTGAGAATGACCCATCTGAAGGATAGATAGAGACCCTGACACCTAGTGGACACAGTGAGAATGACCCATCTCAAGGTTAGATAGTGACTCCTAGTGGACACAGTGAGAATGACCCATCTCAAGGTTAGATAGTGACTCCTAGTGGACACAGTGAGAATGACCCATCTCAAGGTTCGATAGTGACACCTAGTGGACACAGTGAGAATGACCCATCTGAAGGATAGATAGAGACCCTGACACCTAGTGGACACAGTGAGAATGACCCATCTCAAGGTTAGATAGTGACTCCTAGTGGACACAGTGAGAATGACCCATCTCAAGGTTAGATAGTGACACCTAGTGGACACAGTGAGAATGACCCATCTGAAGGATAGATAGAGACCCTGACACCTAGTGGACACAGTGAGAATGACCCATCTGAAGGTTAGATAGTGACACCTAGTGGACACAGTGAGAATGACCCATCTGAAGGTTAGATAGAGACACTGACACCTAGTGGACAGTGAGAATGACCCATCTGAAGGTTCAATAGTGACACCTAGTGGACACAGTGAGAATGACCCATCTGAAGGTTAGATAGTGACACCTAGTGGACACAGTGAGAATGACCCATCTGAAGGTTAGATAGTGACTCCTAGTGGACACAGTGAGAATGACCCATCTGAAGGATAGATAGAGACCCTGACACCTAGTGGACACAGTGAGAATGACCCATCTGAAGGTTAGATAGTGACACCTAGTGGACACAGTGAGAATGACCCATCTGAAGGTTAGATAGAGACACTGACACCTAGTGGACAGTGAGAATGACCCATCTGAAGGTTCAATAGTGACACCTAGTGGACACAGTGAGAATGACCCATCTGAAGGTTAGATAGTGACACCTAGTGGACACAGTGAGAATGACCCATCTGAAGGTTCGATAGTGACACCTAGTGGACACATTGAGAATGACCCATCTGAAGGTTAGATAGTGACACCTGGTGGACACAGTGAGAATGACCCATCTGAAGGTTAGATAGAGACCCCTAGTGGACACAGTGAGAATGACCCATCTGAAGGTTAGATAGAGACACCTAGTGGACACAGTGAGAATGACCCATCTGAAGGTTAGATAGAGACACCTAGTGGACACAGTGAGAATGACCCATCTGTAGGTTAGATAGAGACCCTGACACCTAGTGGACACAGTGAGAATGACCAATCTGTAGGTTAGATAGAGACACTGACACCTAGTGGACACAGTGAGAATGACCAATCTGTAGGTTAGATAGAGACCCTGACACCTAGTGGACACAGTGAGAATGACCCATCTGGACGTTAGATAGAGACCCCTAGTGGACACAGTGAGAATGACCCATCTGTAGGTTAGATAGAGACCCCTAGTGGACACAGTGAGAATGACCCATCTGAAGGTTAAATAGAGACACCTAGTGGACACAGTGAGAATGACCCATCTGAAGGTTAGATAGAGACCCTGACACCTAGTGGACACAGTGAGAATGACCCATCTGAAGGTTAAATAGAGACACCTAGTGGACACAGTGAGAATGACCCATCTCAAGGTTCGATAGTGACACCTAGTGGACACAGTGAGAATGACCCATCTCAAGGTTCGATAGTGACTCCTAGTGGACACAGTGAGAATGACCCATCTCAAGGTTCGATAGTGACACCTAGTGGACACAGTGAGAATGACCCATCTGAAGGATAGATAGAGACCCTGACACCTAGTGGACACAGTGAGAATGACCCATCTGAAGGTTAGATAGTGACACCTAGTGGACACAGTGAGAATGACCCATCTGAAGGTTAGATAGTGACACCTAGTGGACACAGTGAGAATGACCCATCTGAAGGTTAGATAGAGACCCCTAGTGGACACAGTGAGAATGACCCATCTGAAGGTTAGATAGAGACACCTAGTGGGCACAGTGAGAATGACCCATCTGAAGGTTAGATAGAGACACCTAGTGGACACAGTGAGAATGACCCATCTGTAGGTTAGATAGAGACCCTGACACCTAGTGGACACAGTGAGAATGACCAATCTGTAGGTTAGATAGAGACCCTGACACCTAGTGGACACAGTGAGAATGACCCATCTGAAGGTTAGATAGAGACCCCTAGTGGACACAGTGAGAATGACCCATCTGTAGGTTAGATAGAGACCCCTAGTGGACACAGTGAGAATGACCCATCTGAAGGTTAAATAGAGACACCTAGTGGACACAGTGAGAATGACCCATCTGAAGGTTAGATAGAGACACCTAGTGGACACAGTGAGAATGACCCATCTGAAGGTTAGATAGAGACCCCTAGTGGACACAGTGAGAATGACCCATCTGAAGGTTAAATAGAGACACCTAGTGGACACAGTGAGAATGACCCATCTGAAGGTTAGATAGAGACCCTGACACCTAGTGGACACAGTGAGAATGACCCATCCGACATACAGACATTGGTCAACGTCCAGTCTGTTATACACCTATCAGGCAGGTTCTATAGAAATGAGAAGCTAGATGATAACAGCACGTAGAAGAAAAATGACTGAACACATTTGGTCCAGTTTGATGACGTTGCTGCCGTGTGTTTGCATATACTGTGTATATATGTGTGTGTGTGTGTGTGTGTGTGTGTGTGTGTGTGTGTGTGTGTGTGTGTCTGTGTTTGTGTGTGTATGTGTGTATGTACTGTATATGTGTGTGTGTGTGTGTGTGTGTGTGTGTGTGTGTGTGTTTGTGTGTGTATGTACTGTATATGTGTGTGTGTGTGTGTGTGTGTGTGTGTGTGTGTGTGTGTGTGTGTGTGTGTGTGTGTGTGTGTGTGTGTGTGTGTGTGTGTGTGTGTGTGTGTGTGTGTGTGTGTGTGTGTGTGAGAGTGTGTGTGTGTGTATGTGTGTGTACTCACTCTTGGTCTGTCTGAACACACTTGTCCAGCTCGATGACGTGGGAGCCGATGAACCAGACCAGGTTACTGAAGTACGGGACCGCCGTCTTGTCTCGAATGTAGTGGAGCATGTGCTGGTTGTCCACTAGAGAGGTGAGAGGTCAAGGTTACAAGGTCATGGTTACACAGATAGATGGGGAGAGGGGGGGGGGGAGACAGAGGAATCCAGGACCAGACATTTACAGAGAGTAGATATGAGTATAACTAATGTAGAGACTAAAGCTGTTCTCTCCAGGAGAAGATAGTCTCGACTCAGAGACCGACACGGAGGACTCGACTCTAAAAAGAGAGCGACACGGAGGACTCGACTCTAAAAAGAGACCGACACGGAGGACTCGACTCTAAAAAGAGAGCGACACGGAGGACTCGACTCTAACAGAGAGCGACACGGAGGACTCGACTCTAACAGAGAGCGACACGGAGGACTCGACTCTAACAGAGAGCGACACGGAGGACTCGACTCTAAAAAGAGAGCGACACGGAGGACTCGACTCTAAAAAGAGAGCGACACGGAGGACTCGACTCTAAAAAGAGAGCGACACGGAGGACTCGACTCTAAAAAGAGAGCGACACGGAGGACTCGACTCTAAAAAGAGAGCGACACGGAGGACTCGACTCTAAAAAGAGAGCGACACGGAGGACTCGACTCTAAAAAGAGAGCGACACGGAGGACTCGACTCTAAAAAGAGAGCGACACGGAGGACTCGACTCTAAAAAGAGAGCGACACGGAGGACTCGACTCTAAAAAGAGAGCGACACGGAGGACTCGACTCTAAAAAGAGAGCGACACGGAGGACTCGACTCTAAAAAGAGAGCGACACGGAGGACTCGACTCTAAAAAGAGAGCGACACGGAGGACTCGACTCTAAAAAGAGAGCGACACGGAGGACTCGACTCTAAAAAGAGAGCGACACGGAGGACTCGACTCTAAAAAGAGAGCGACACGGAGGACTCGACTCTAAAAAGAGAGCGACACGGAGGACTCGACTCTAAAAAGAGAGCGACACGGAGGACTCGACTCTAAAAAGAGAGCGACACGGAGGACTCGACTCTAAAAAGAGAGCGACACGGAGGACTCGACTCTAAAAAGAGAGCGACACGGAGGACTCGACTCTAAAAAGAGAGCGACACGGAGGACTCGACTCTAAAAAGAGAGCGACACGGAGGACTCGACTCTAAAAAGAGAGCGACACGGAGGACTCGACTCTAAAAAGAGAGCGACACGGAGGACTCGACTCTAAAAAGAGAGCGACACGGAGGACTCGACTCTAAAAAGAGAGCGACACGGAGGACTCGACTCTAAAAAGAGAGCGACACGGAGGACTCGACTCTAAAAAGAGAGCGACACGGAGGACTCGACTCTAAAAAGAGAGCGACACGGAGGACTCGACTCTAAAAAGAGAGCGACACGGAGGACTCGACTCTAAAAAGAGACCGACACGGAGGACTCGACTCTAAAAAGAGACCGACACGGAGGACTCGACTCTAAAAAGAGACCGACACGGAGGACTCGACCCTAAAAAGAGAGACTGACACGGAGGACTCGACTCTAAAAAGAGAGCGACACTGAGGACTCGACCCTAAAAAGAGACCGACACGGAGGACTCGACCCTAAAAAGAGACCGACACGGAGGACTCGATTAAAAAGAGACCGACACGGAGGACTCGACTCTAAAAAGAGAGCGACACGGAGGACTCGACTCTAAAAAAGAGCGATACGGAGGACTCGACTCTAACAGAGAGCGATACGGAGGACTCGACTCTAAAAAGAGACCGACACGGAGGACTCGACTCTAAAAAGAGACCGACACGGAGGACTCGACTCTAAAAAGAGACCGACACGGAGGACTCGACTCTAAAAAGAGACCGACACGGAGGACTCGACTCTAAAAAGAGACCGACACGGAGCACTCGACTCTAAAAAGAGACCGACACGGAGGACTCGACTCTAAAAAGAGACCGACACGGAGGACTCGACTCTAAAAAGAGACCGACACGGAGGACTCGACTCTAAAAAGAGACCGACACGGAGGACTCGACTCTAAAAAGAGACCGACACGGAGGACTCGACTCTAAAAAGAGACCGACACGGAGGACTCGACTCTAAAAAGAGACCGACACGGAGGACTCGACTCTAAAAAGAGACCGACACGGAGGACTCGACTCTAAAAAGAGACCGACACGGAGGACTCGACTCTAAAAAGAGACCGACACGGAGGACTCGACTCTAAAAAGAGACCGACACGGAGGACTCGACTCTAAAAAGAGACCGACACGGAGGACTCGACTCTAAAAAGAGACCGACACGGAGGACTCGACTCTAAAAAGAGACCGACACGGAGGACTCGACTCTAAAAAGAGACCGACACGGAGGACTCGACTCTAAAAAGAGACCGACACGGAGGACTCGACTCTAAAAAGAGACCGACACGGAGGACTCGACTCTAAAAAGAGACCGACACGGAGGACTCGACTCTAAAAAGAGACCGACACGGAGGACTCGACTCTAAAAAGAGACCGACACGGAGGACTCGACTCTAAAAAGAGACCGACACGGAGGACTCGACTCTAAAAAGAGACCGACACGGAGGACTCGACTCTAAAAAGAGACCGACACGGAGGACTCGACTCTAAAAAGAGACCGACACGGAGGACTCGACTCTAAAAAGAGACCGACACGGAGGACTCGACTCTAAAAAGAGACCGACACGGAGGACTCGACTCTAAAAAGAGACCGACACGGAGGACTCGACTCTAAAAAGAGACCGACACGGAGGACTCGACTCTAAAAAGAGACCGACACGGAGGACTCGACTCTAAAAAGAGAGCGATACGGAGGACTCGACTCTAAAAAGAGAGCGATACGGAGGACTCGACTCTAAAAAGAGAGCGATACGGAGGACTCGACTCTAAAAAGAGAGCGATACGGAGGACTCGACTCTAAAAGAGAGCGATACGAAGGACTCTACCCTAACAGAGAGCGATACGAAGGACTCTACCCTAACAGAGAGACTGATATGGAGGACTCTACTCTAACAGAGAGACTGATATGGAGGACTCTACTCTAAAAGAGAGACCGATATGGAGGACTCTACCCTAAAAGAGAGACCGATATGGAGGACTCTACCCTAAAAGAGAGACCGATACGGAGGACTCGACTCTAAAAAGAGACCGATACGGAGGACTCGACTCTAAAAAGAGACCGATACGGAGGACTCGACTCTAAAAAGAGACCGATACGGAGGACTCGACTCTAAAAAGAGACCGATACGGAGGACTCGACTCTAAAAAGAGACCGATACGGAGGACTCTACCCTAAACAGAGAGACTGATATGGAGGACTATACTCTAAAAGAGAGACTGATATGGAGGACTCTACCCTAAACAGAGAGACTGATATGGAGGACTATACTCTAAAAGAGAGACTGATATGGAGGACTCTACCCTAAACAGAGAGACTGATACGGAGGACTCTACCCTAAACAGAGAGACTGATATGGAGGACTATACTCTAAAAGAGAGACTGATATGGAGGACTCTACTCTAAAAGAGAGACTGATATGGAGGACTCTACCCTAAACAGAGAGACTGATACGGAGGACTCTACCCTAAACAGAGAGACTGATATGGAGGACTATACTCTAAAAGAGAGACTGATATGGAGGACTCTACTCTAAAAGAGAGACTGATATGGAGGACTCTACCCTAAACAGAGAGACTGATATGGAGGACTCTACCCTAAACAGAGAGACTGATATGGAGGACTATACTCTAAAAGAGAGACTGATATGGAGGACTCTACTCTAAAAGAGAGACTGATATGGAGGACTCTACCCTAAACAGAGAGACTGATATGGAGGACTATACTCTAAAAGAGAGACTGATATGGAGGCCTCTACCCTAAACAGAGAGACTGATATGGAGGACTCTACCCTAAACAGAGAGACTGATATGGAGGACTCTACCCTAAACAGAGAGACTGATATGGAGGACTATACTCTGAAAAGAGAGACAGAAGGAAAACGTCGGGGAGGGAGGAAAGGGGAGGTTAGTCTCGTGGATTAGCTGCTAACTACCAGCTATGGTTTCTGACCATAGTGTGTCATCACGGTAGGCCAAACTACAACTCGTAACATTCTGAATACTCGTCGTAACATTCTGAATACTCGTCGTAACATTCTGAATACTCGTCGTAACATTCTGAATACTCATCGTAACATTCTGAATACTCATCGTAACATTCTGAATACTCATCGTAACATTCTGAATACTCGTCCTAACATTCTGAATACTCATCGTAACATTCTGAATACTCGTCCTAACATTCTGAATACTCGTCGTAACATTATGAATACTCGTCGTGACATTCTGAATACTCGTCGTAACATTCTGAATACTCGTCGTAACATTCTGAATACTCATCGTAACATTCTGAATACTCATCGTAACATTCTGAATACTCGTCCTAACATTCTAAATACTCATCGTTAACGGTTGTACGGAGGTGTTCAGAGGCCCGGTGTTCAAAAAATGTAATGTTTCACCGCTTAGAAAATGTGTATTACAACTGTATATCAGTATTATAACAGTTGACTAGAAAATGATGGGTTTGAATTGCACAGAAACCAACAAAAACATGCAGGTCAGTTTACACATTTAAATGATAAGCCCAAGTCAATAATATAATTAATAACATTAATGATTACTATATATAGACACACATACATACAGTGAGATACATATATTAATCAGACTTACATGAGACTGGAGTTAGGCCCACGGGAGGTTATAGTGAGAGGAGAGGAAGAGGAGAGGAGGAGAGGGGAAAAGGGGAGGAGCGAGGGAGAGAGAGGAGGAAGGCGAGGGAGAGAGAGGAGGAAGAGGAGGAAGAGGAGGAAGAGGAGGAAGAGGAGGAAGAGGAGGAAGAGGAGAGAGAGGAGAGAGAGGAGAGAGAGGAGAGGAGGAGAGAGAGAGGAGGATGAGGAGAGAGAGAGAGAGAGGAGGAGGAGGAGGAGGAGGAGGAGGAGGAGGAGGAGGAGAGAGAGAGAGAGGAGAGTGGAGAGAGAGGAGAGAGGGGGAGCGAGAGGAGGAAGAGGAGGGAGAGGAGGAGAGAGGTAGAGGAGGAGAGAGGTAGAGGAGAAGAGGGAGAGAAGGGAGAGGGGGGTGGTGAGAGGGAGGTGAGGGAGAGAGCATACACAAGGTTAACGGTAGTCAGGTAGCTGTGTAGTGTCTATCACCATCATTACTAGCAGCTAGACACATTGAACAGTCTATTTAATGCTGTTCAGACAGAAAGGCTTCCCCACTACGGTTAACACACATCTACACAACCCACACAGATAACACATCTACACAACCCACACAGCTAACTAACACATCTACACAACCCACACAGCTAACTAACACATCTACACAGCTAACTAACACATCTACACAGCTAACTAACACATCTACACAACCCACACAGCTAACTAACACATCTACACAGCTAACTAACACATCTACACAACCCACACAGCTAACTGACACATCTACACAACCCACACAGCTAACTGACACATCTACACAACCCACACAGCTAACTAACACATCTACACGACCCACACAGCTAACTAACACACCTACACAACCCACACATCTACACAACCCACACAGCTAACTAACACATCTACACAACCCACACAGCTAACACATCTACACAACCCACACAGCTAACACATCTACACAACCCACACATCTACACAACCCACACATCTACACAACCCACACAGATAACACATCTACACAACCCACACAGCTAACACATCTACACAACCCACACAGCTAACACATCTACACAACCCACACAGCTAACACACCTACACAACCCACACAGATAACACATCTACACAACCCACACAGCTAACTAACACATCTACACAACCCACACAGCTAACTAACACATCTACACAACCCACACAGCTAACTAACACATCTACACAACCCACACAGCTAACTAACACATCTACACGACCCACACAGCTAACTAACACATCTACACAACCCACACAGCTAACTAACACATCTATACAACCCACACAGCTAACTAACACATCTACACGACCCACACAGATAACACATCTACACAACCCACACAGCTAACTAACACATCTACACAACCCACACATCTACACAACCCACACAGCTAACACATCTACACAACCCACACAGCTAACACATCTACACAACCCACACAGCTAACTAACACATCTACACCACCCACACAGCTAACACATCTACACAACCCACACATCTACACAACCCACACAGCTAACTAACACATCTACACGACCCACACAGATAACACATCTACACAACCCACACAGCTAACTAACACATCTACACAGCTAACTAACACATCTATACAACCCACACAGCTAACTAACACATCTACACGACCCACACAGATAACACATCTACACAACCCACACAGCTAACTAACACATCTACACAGCTAACTAACACATCTACACAACCCACACAGCTAACTAACACATCTACACAACCCACACAGCTAACTAACACATCTACACAACCCACACAGCTAACACATCTACACAACCCACACAGCTAACACATCTACACAACCCACACAGCTAACACATCTACACAACCCACACAGCTAACTAACACATCTACACAACCCACACAGCTAACTGACACATCTACACCACCCACACAGCTAACTGACACATCTACACCACCCACACAGCTAACTGACACATCTACACAACCCACACAGCTAACTAACACATCTACACAACCCACACAGCTAACTAACACATCACACCACCCACACAGCTAACTAACACATCTACACAACCCACACAGCTAACTAACACATCTACACAACCCACACAGCTAACTAACACATCTACACAACCCACACAGCTAACTGACACATCTACACCACCCACACAGCTAACTAACACATCTACACAACCCACACAGCTAACTAACACATCTACACAACCCACACAGCTAACTAACACATCTACACAACCCACACAGCTAACTGACACATCTACACCACCCACACAGCTAACTGACACATCTACACAACCCACACAGCTAACTGACGCATCTACACAACCCACACAGCTAACTGACACATCTACACCACCCACACAGCTAACTAACACATCTACACAACCCACACAGCTAACTAACACATCTACACAACCCACACAGCTAACTAACACATCTACACAACCCACACAGCTAACTGACACATCTACACAACCCACACAGCTAACTAACACATCTACACCACCCACACAGCTAACTAACACATCTACACAGCTAACTAACACATCTACACAACCCACACAGCTAACTGACACATCTACACAACCCACACAGCTAACTAACACATCTACACAACCCACACAGCTAACTAACACATCTACACAACTAACTGACACATCTACACAACCCACACAGCTAACTAACACACCTACACAACCCACACAGCTAACTAACACACCTACACAACCCACACAGCTAACTAACACATCTACACAGCTAACTAACACACCTACACAACCCACACAGCTAACTAACACACCTACACAACCCACACAGCTAACTAACACATCTACACAACCCACACATCTACACAGCTAACTAACACATCTACACAACCCACACAGCTAACTGACACATCTACACAGCTAACTAACACATCTACACAACCCACACAGCTAACTAACACATCTACACAACCCACACAGCTAACACATCTACACAACCCACACAGCTAACTAACACATCTACACAACCCACACAGCTAACTAACACATCTACACAGCTAACTAACACATCTACACAACCCACACAGCTAACTAACACATCTACACAGCTAACTAACACATCTACACAACCCACACAGCTAACACATCTACACAACCCACACAGCTAACTAACACATCTACACAGCTAACTAACACATCTACACAACCCACACAGCTAACTAACACATCTACACAGCTAACTAACACACCTACACAACCCACACAGCTAACTGACACATCTACACAACCCACACAGCTAACTAACACACCTACACAACCCACACAGCTAACTAACACATCTACACAGCTAACTAACACACCTACACAACCCACACAGCTAACTAACACACCTACACAACCCACACAGCTAACTAACACATCTACACAACCCACACATCTACACAGCTAACTAACACATCTACACAACCCACACAGCTAACTGACACATCTACACAGCTAACTAACACATCTACACAACCCACACAGCTAACTAACACATCTACACAACCCACACAGCTAACACATCTACACAACCCACACAGCTAACTAACACATCTACACAACCCACACAGCTAACTAACACATCTACACAACCCACACAGCTAACTAACACATCTACACAACCCACACAGCTAACTAACACATCTACACAACCCACACAGCTAACTGACACATCTACACAACCCACACAGCTAACTAACACATCTACACCACCCACACAGCTAACTAACACATCTACACAGCTAACTAACACATCTACACAACCCACACAGCTAACTGACACATCTACACAACCCACACAGCTAACTAACACATCTACACAACCCACACAGCTAACTAACACATCTACACAACTAACTGACACATCTACACAACCCACACAGCTAACTAACACACCTACACAACCCACACAGCTAACTAACACACCTACACAACCCACACAGCTAACTAACACATCTACACAGCTAACTAACACATCTACACAACCCACACAGCTAACTAACACACCTACACAACCCACACAGCTAACTAACACATCTACACAACCCACACATCTACACAGCTAACTAACACATCTACACAACCCACACAGCTAACTGACACATCTACACAGCTAACTAACACATCTACACAACCCACACAGCTAACTAACACATCTACACAACCCACACAGCTAACACATCTACACAACCCACACAGCTAACTAACACATCTACACAACCCACACAGCTAACTAACACATCTACACAGCTAACTAACACATCTACACAACCCACACAGCTAACTAACACATCTACACAGCTAACTAACACATCTACACAACCCACACAGCTAACACATCTACACAACCCACACAGCTAACTAACACATCTACACAGCTAACTAACACATCTACACAACCCACACAGCTAACTAACACATCTACACAGCTAACTAACACACCTACACAACCCACACAGCTAACTGACACATCTACACAACCCACACAGCTAACTAACACACCTACACAACCCACACAGCTAACTAACACATCTACACAGCTAACTAACACACCTACACAACCCACACAGCTAACTAACACACCTACACAACCCACACAGCTAACTAACACATCTACACAACCCACACATCTACACAGCTAACTAACACATCTACACAACCCACACAGCTAACTGACACATCTACACAGCTAACTAACACATCTACACAACCCACACAGCTAACTAACACATCTACACAACCCACACAGCTAACACATCTACACAACCCACACAGCTAACTAACACATCTACACAACCCACACAGCTAACTAACACATCTACACAGCTAACTAACACATCTACACAACCCACACAGCTAACTAACACATCTACACAGCTAACTAACACATCTACACAACCCACACAGCTAACACATCTACACAACCCACACAGCTAACTAACACATCTACACAGCTAACTAACACACCTACACAACCCACACAGCTAACTAACACATCTACACCACCCACACAGCTAACTAACACATCCACACAGCTAACTAACACATCTACACAGCTAACTAACACACCCACACAGCTAACTGACACATCTACACAACCCACACAGCTAACTAACACACTGTTAAATACACCCACTGTTCAGTTAACAGTTAGATTCACACTCCAGGTAAATGGGAACACACAGGTCTTCATGCTGAAGCTCACATATATACCAGGGCTGCAGACAGACAGACAGACAGGTACAACAGACAGACAGACAGGTACAACAGACAGACAGACAGGTATAACAGACAGACAGGTACAACAGACAGACAGACAGGTATAACAGACAGACAGACAGGTACAACAGACAGACAGACAGGTACAACAGACAGACAGACAGGTACAACAGACAGACAGACAGGTACAACAGACAGACAGACAGGTACAACAGACAGACAGGTATAACAGACAGACAGGTATAACAGACAGACAGGTACAACAGACAGACAGGCAGGTACAACAGACAGACAGGCAGGTACAACAGACAGACAGACAGGTACAACAGACAGACAGATAGGTACAACAGACAGACAGACAGGTATAACAGACAGACAGACAGGTATAACAGACAGACAGACAGGTATAACAGACAGACAGACATGTATAACAGACAGGTATAACAGACAGACATACATGTATAACAGACAGACAGACGGGTATAACAGACAGACAGGTATAACAGATAGACAGGTATAACAGACAGATAGACAGGTATAACAGACAGATAGACAGGTACAACAGACAGACAGATAGGTACAACAGACAGACAGATAGGTACAACAGACAGACAGATAGGTACAACAGACAGACAGATAGGTACAACAGACAGACAGATAGGTACAACAGACAGACAGACAGGTACAACAGACAGACAGATAGGTACAACAGACAGACAGATAGGTACAACAGACAGACAGATAGGTACAACAGACAGACAGATAGGTACAACAGACAGACAGATAGGTACAACAGACAGACAGATAGGTACAACAGACAGACAGACAGGTATAACAGACAGACAGGTATAACAGACAGACAGACATGTATAACAGACAGGTATAACAGACAGGTATAACAGACAGGTATAACAGACAGGTATAACAGACAGGTATAACAGACAGACATACATGTATAACAGACAGACAGACGGGTATAACAGACAGACAGGTATAACAGATAGACAGACAGGTATAACAGATAGACAGGTATAACAGATAGACAGGTATAACAGACAGACAGACAGACAGGTATAACAGACACACAGGTATAACAGACAGACAGGTACAACAGACAGACAGATAGATAGACAGACGGGTATAACAGACAGAGAGGTACAACAGACAGACAGGTATAACAGACACACTGTGTGTGTGTGTGTGTGTGTGTGTGTGTGTGTGTGTGTGTGTGTGTGTGTGTGTGTGTGTGTGTGTGTGTGTGTGTGTGTGTGTGTGTGTGTGTGTGAGTCTCACCCTTGTAGACGTTCAGTGTGATGGTTCTGACTGCGATACGAACCATGCTCTCTGGGTGGTGTGTGTGTGTGTGTGTGTGTGTGTGTGTGTGTGTGTGTGTGTGTGTGTGTGTGTGTGTGTGTGTGTGTGTGTGTGTGTGTGTGTGTGTGTGTGTGTGTGTGTGTGTGTGTGTGTGTGTGTGTGTGTGTGACTCACCCTTGTAGACGTTCAGTGTGATGGTTCTGACTGCGATACGAACCATGCTCTCTGGGTGGTTGAAGAACTTAATGGCCTCGGTGTACAGGGCAAAATCATTAGTGTGCTGTGTGTTGGGAGACAGAGAGGGGGCGCCAGTGAGCTCAGCACCGTTGTGCACAGAGAGACCACACTACCAGAGACCCATTACCCCTTACCTCCTACCTCCTAGTGGACTAGTCCCTTACCCTCTAGGGGACTAGTCCCTTAGCCCCTAGGGGACTAGTCCCTTAGCCCCTAGGGGACTAGTCCCTTAGCCCCTACATCCTAGGGGACTAGTACCTTACCCCCTACCTCCAAGGGGACTAGGCCCTTACCCCCTACCTCCAAGGGGACTAGGCCCTTACCCCATGCCTCCTAGAGGACTAGGCCCTTACCCCATGCCTCCTCGGGGACTAGGCCCTTAACCCCTACCTCCTAGGGGACTAGGCCCTTACCCCCTACCTCCTAGGGGACTAGTCCCTTTATGTCTGAAAGTGTGTATCCCTTATGGCACCCTATTCCCTATATAGTGCACTACTTTAGACCAGAGAGCATAGGGTTCCATTTAGGACACAGTCCTAGGTATAATATGAGGAACTAAATCAACGTGCTGTAGTGAGTTACAGGGCGACGTGCTGTAGTGAGTTACAGGGTGACGTGCTGTAGTCAGTTACAGGGCGACGTGCCGTAGTGAGTTACAGGGCGACGTGCCGTAGTTAGTTACAGGGCGACGTGCTGTAGTTAGTTACAGGGCGACGTGCTGTAGTTAGTTACAGGGCGACGTGCTGTAGTTAGTTACAGGGCGACGTGCCGTAGTTAGTTACAGGGCGACGTGCCGTAGTGAGTTACAGGGCGACGTGCCGTAGTGAGTTACAGGGCGACGTGCCGTAGTGAGTTACAGGGCGACGTGCCGTAGTTAGTTACAGGGTGCCGTAGTTAGTTACAGGGTGCTGTAGTCAGTTACAGGGCGACGTGCCGTAGTTAGTTACAGGGCGACGTGCCGTAGTTAGTTACAGGGTGCCGTAGTGAGTTACAGGGCGACGTGCTGTAGTTAGTTACAGGGCGACGTGCTGTAGTGAGTTACAGGGCGACGTGCCGTAGTGAGTTACAGGGCGACGTGCCGTAGTGAGTTAAAGGGCGACGTGCCGTAGTGAGTTACAGGGCGACGTGCCGTAGTGAGTTACAGGGCGACGTGCCGTAGTTAGTTACAGGGCGACGTGCCGTAGTTAGTTACAGGGTGCTGTAGTTCGTTACAGGGCGACGTGCCGTAGTTCGTTACAGGGTGCTGTAGTTAGTTACAGGGCGACGTGCCGTAGTTAGTTACAGGGCGACGTGCCGTAGTGAGTTACAGGGCGACGTGCCGTAGTGAGTTACAGGACAACGTGCCGTAGTGAGTTACAGGGCGACGTGCCGTAGTTAGTTACAGGGTGCTGTAGTTAGTTACAGGGCGACGTGCCGTAGTTAGTTACAGGGCGACGTGCTGTAGTGAGTTACAGGGCGACGTGCCGTAGTGAGTTACAGGGCGACGTGCCGTAGTTAGTTACAGGGCGACGTGCCGTAGTTAGTTACAGGGCGACGTGCTGTAGTTAGTTACAGGGCGACGTGCTGTAGTTAGTTACAGGGCGACGTGATGTAGTTAGTTACAGGGCGACGTGCCGTAGTTAGTTACAGGGCGACGTGCTGTAGTTAGTTACAGGGCGACGTGCTGTAGTTAGTTACAGGGTGCTGTAGTTAGTTACAGGGCGACGTGCCGTAGTTAGTTACAGGGCGACGTGCCGTAGTTAGTTACAGGGCGACGTGCCGTAGTTAGTTACAGGGCGACGTGCCGTAGTTAGTTACAGGGCGACGTGCCGTAGTTAGTTACAGGGCGACGTGCCGTAGTTAGTTACAGGGCGACGTGCCGTAGTTAGTTACAGGGCGACGTGCTGTAGTTAGTTACAGGGCGACGTGCCATAGTTAGTTACAGGGCGACGTGCCGTAGTTAGTTACAGGGCGACGTGCTGTAGTTAGTTACAGGGTGCTGTAGTTAGTTACAGGGCGACGTGCCGTAGTTAGTTACAGGGCGACGTGCCGTAGTTAGTTACAGGGCGACGTGCCATAGTTAGTTACAGGGCGACGTGCCATAGTTAGTTACAGGGCGACGTGCCGTAGTTAGTTACAGGGCGACGTGCCATAGTTAGTTACAGGGCGACGTGCCATAGTTAGTTACAGGGCGACGTGCCGTAGTTAGTTACAGGGCGACGTGCTGTAGTTAGTTACAGGGTGCTGTAGTTAGTTACAGGGCGACGTGCCGTAGTTAGTTACAGGGCGACGTGCCGTAGTTAGTTACAGGGCGACGTGCCGTAGTTAGTTACAGGGCGACGTGCCGTAGTTAGTTACAGGGCGACGTGCCGTAGTTAGTTACAGGGCGACGTGCTGTAGTTAGTTACAGGGCGACGTGCTGTAGTCAGTTACAGGGCGACGTGCCGTAGTGAGTTACAGGGTGCCGTAGTTAGTTACAGGGCGACGTGCCGTAGTTAGTTACAGGGCGACGTGCCGTAGTTAGTTACAGGGCGACGTGCCGTAGTGAGTTACAGGGCGACGTGCTGTAGTTAGTTACAGGGCGACGTGCTGTAGTTAGTTACAGGGCGACGTGCCGTAGTTAGTTAAAGGGCGACGTGCCGTAGTTAGTTACAGGGCGACGTGCCGTAGTTAGTTACAGGGCGACGTGCCGTAGTTAGTTACAGGGCGACGTGCCGTAGTTAGTTACAGGGCGACGTGATGTGATTAGTTACAGGGCGACGTGCCGTAGTTAGTTACAGGGCGACGTGTTACAGGGCGACGTGCCGTAGTTAGTTACAGGGCGACGTGCCGTAGTTAGTTACAGGGCGACGTGCCGTAGTGAGTTACAGGGCGACGTGCTGTAGTTAGTTACAGGGCGACGTGCTGTAGTTAGTTACAGGGCGACGTGCTGTAGTGAGTTACAGGGCGACGTGCTGTAGTTAGTTACAGGGCGACGTGCTGTAGTTAGTTACAGGGCGACGTGCCGTAGTGAGTTACAGGGCGACGTGCCGTAGTGAGTTACAGGGCGACGTGCTGTAGTTAGTTACAGGGCGACGTGCTGTAGTTAGTTACAGGGCGACGTGCCGTAGTTAGTTACAGGGCGACGTGCCGTAGTTAGTTACAGGGCGACGTGCCTTAGTTAGTTACAGGGTGACGTGCCGTAGTTAGTTACAGGGTGCCGTAGTTAGTTACAGGGCGACGTGCCGTAGTTAGTTACAGGGCGACGTGCCGTAGTTAGTTACAGGGTGACGTGCCGTAGTTAGTTACAGGGTGACGTGCCGTAGTTAGTTACAGGGTGCCGTAGTTAGTTACAGGGCAACGTGCCGTAGTTAGTTACAGGGCGACGTGCTGTAGTTAGTTACAGGGTGCCGTAGTTAGTTACAGGGCGACGTGCCGTAGTTATTTACAGGGCGACGTGCTGTAGTTAGTTACAGGGTGCCGTAGTTAGTTACAGGGTGCTGTAGTTAGTTACAGGGCGACGTGCCGTAGTTAGTTACAGGGTGCCGTAGTTAGTTACAGGGTGCTGTAGTTAGTTACAGGGTGCTGTAGTTAGTTACAGGGTGCTGTAGTTAGTTACAGGGTGCTGTAGTTAGTTACAGGGTGCTGTAGTTAGTTACAGGGCGACGTGCTGTAGTTAGTTACAGGGCGACGTGCCGTAGTTAGTTACAGGGTGCTGTAGTTAGTTACAGGGTGACGTGCTGTAGTTAGTTACAGGGCGACGTGCTGTAGTTAGTTACAGGGTGCTGTAGTTAGTTACAGGGCGACGTGCCGTAGTTAGTTACAGGGCGACGTGCTGTAGTTAGTTACAGGGCGACGTGCTGTACTTAGTTACAGGGCGACGTGCTGTAGTTAGTTACAGGGCGACGTGCCGTAGTTAGTTACAGGGCGACGTGCCGTAGTTAGTTACAGGGCGACGTGCCGTAGTTAGTTACAGGGCGACGTGCCGTAGTTAGTTACAGGGCGACGTGCAGTAGTTAGTTACAGGGCGACGTGCCGTAGTTAGTTACAGGGCGACGTGCCGTAGTTAGTTACAGGGCGACGTGCCGTAGTTAGTTACAGGGCGACGTGCCGTAGTTAGTTACAGGGCGACGTGCCGTAGTCAGTTACAGGGCGACGTGCCGTAGTCAGTTACAGGGCGACGTGCCGTAGTTAGTTACAGGGCGACGTGCCGTAGTTAGTTACAGGGTGCGTTAGTTAGTTACAGGGCGACGTGCCGTAGTTAGTTACAGGGCGACGTGCCGTAGTTAGTTACAGGGTGCTGTAGTCAGTTACAGGGCGACGTGCCGTAGTTAGTTACAGGGTGACGTGCCGTAGTTAGTTACAGGGTGCTGTAGTTAGTTACAGGGCGACGTGCCGTAGTTAGTTACAGGGCGACGTGCCGTAGTTAGTTACAGGGTGCTGTAGTTAGTTACAGGGCGACGTGCCGTAGTTAGTTACAGGGCGACGTGCTGTAGTTAGTTATAGGGCGACGTGCCGTAGTTAGTTACAGGGCGACGTGCCGTAGTTAGTTACAGGGCGACGTGCCGTAGTTAGTTACAGGGCGACGTGCCGTAGTTAGTTACAGGGCGACGTGCCGTAGTTAGTTACAGGGCGACGTGCCGTAGTTAGTTACAGGGCGACGTGCCGTAGTTAGTTACAGGGCGACGTGCCGTAGTTAGTTACAGGGCGACGTGATGTAGTTAGTTACAGGGCGACGTGCCGTAGTTAGTTACAGGGCGACGTGCCGTAGTTAGTTATAGGGCGACGTGCCGTAGTTAGTTACAGGGCGACGGGCTGTAGTTAGTTACAGGGCGACGTGCAGTAGTTAGTTACAGGGCGACGTGCCGTAGTTAGTTACAGGGCGACGTGCCGTAGTTAGTTACAGGGCGACGTGCCGTAGTTAGTTACAGGGCGACGTGCTGTAGTTAGTTACAGGGCGACGTGCTGTAGTTAGTTACAGGGCGACGGGCTGTAGTTAGTTACAGGGCGACGTGCCGTAGTTAGTTACAGGGCGACGTGCTGTAGTTAGTTACAGGGCGACGTGCTGTAGTTAGTTACAGGGCGACGTGCCGTAGTTAGTTACAGGGCGACGTGCTGTAGTTAGTTACAGGGCGACGTGCCGTAGTTAGTTACAGGGCGACGTGCCGTAGTTAGTTACAGGGCGACGTGCTGTAGTTAGTTACAGGGCGACGTGCCGTAGTTAGTTACAGGGCGACGTGCCGTAGTTAGTTACAGGGCAACGTGCCGTAGTTAGTTACAGGGCGACGTGCTGTAGTTAGTTACAGGGCGACGTGCCGTAGTTAGTTACAGGGCGACGTGCTGTAGTTAGTTACAGGGCGACGTGTTACAGGGCGACGTGCCGTAGTTAGTTACAGGGCGACGTGTTACAGGGCGACGTGCCGTAGTTAGTTACAGGGCGACGTGCTGTAGTTAGTTACAGGGCGACGTGCCGTAGTTAGTTACAGGGCGACGTGCCGTAGTTAGTTACAGGGCGACGTGCCGTAGTTAGTTACAGGGTGCCGTAGTTAGTTACAGGGCGACGTGCTGTAGTTAGTTACAGGGCGACGTGCCGTAGTTAGTTACAGGGCGACGTGCCGTAGTTAGTTACAGGGCGACGTGCTGTAGTTAGTTACAGGGCGACGTGCCGTAGTTAGTTACAGGGCGACGTGCTGTAGTTAGTTACAGGGCGACGTGCCGTAGTTAGTTACAGGGCGACGTGCCGTAGTTAGTTACAGGGCGAAGTGCTGTAGTTAGTTACAGGACAACCCTGCATCTAATTCTAGTAGCGACTAAATTCCCAGAACTACAGATAGCTGGAATCAGGCTGGAATAAGCAGGGAATCTGGAATCGTGTTATTTTGGGGGGGGAAGTTAGCAGCATTTTCCCAGCCTACTACCGCATACTGTAGTGACTTAATACGTAGGGTTTAAAACCTAGTGTTCGTTTAGCAGGTTGGGGGGCAGGTTGTTATAGCAGGTCTACAGGCAGCTGATCTCTGTCTCTCTGGGGGGGGGGGGGGGGGTTCCCTGAGACCTCCAGCCAATCACAGACAGGGTCAGAGGTTAAACGTCAGGGGTCAGCTAGAGAGGTCACAGGGAACAGAGGAGTATTAGCCCAATTCCAAAACTACAGCCCCGATTATCCACTTCCTCCCAAAAGTGTACACAATTCCCATCATGGAGTTAACAAAATGGTGGAAACTCCAGCCAATGGTAACACCAATCCTATATTTTTAAATCCACGACGGGCAATGTTCAAGTGCACACTTCAGGAAGAGAGGGGAATTGGGCTAAGAGGGGCTACCATTGTCAGTACACCAATGACTTTTCCCCATACACAGAAGCCAAAGGTCGAGTGCTGAAACACAAAGGTTAATTGCAAAGGTCGTGTCCTAAAAGGCCCCTCATTCCCTATATAGGGCACTACATTATGGTCCCTTACTCCCTATATAGGGCACTACATTATGGCCCCTCAGTCTCTATATAGGGCACTACATTATGGCCCCTCATTCTCTATATAGGACACTACATTATGGCCCCTCATTCTCTATATAGGGCACTACATTATGGCCCCTCATTCCCTATATAGGGCACTACATTATGGCCCCTCATTCTCTATATAGGACACTACATTATGGCCCCTCATTCCCTATATAGGACACTACATTATGGCCCCTCATTCCCTATATAGGGCACTACAATATGGTCCCTTATTCCCCTATATAGGGCACTACATTATGGCCCCTCATTCCCTATATAGGGCACTACATTATGGTCCCTTATTCCCCTATATAGGGCACTACATTATGGCCCCTCATTCCCTATATAGGGCACTACATTATGGTCCCTTATTCCCTAAATAGGACACTACATTATGGTCCCTTATTCCCTATATAGGGCACTAGATTATGGTCCCTTATTCCCCTATTTAGGGCACTAGATTATGGTCCCTTATTCCCTAAATAGGACACTAGATTATGGTCCCTTATTCCCTAAATAGGACACTACATTATGGTCCCTTATTCCCCTATATAGGGCACTACATTATGGCCCCTCATTCTCTATATAGGGCACTACATTATGGCCCCTCATTCCCTATATAGGGCACTACATTATGGCCCCTCATTCCCTATATAGGACACTACATTATGGTCCCTTATTCCCCTATATAGGGCACTAGATTATGGCCCCTCATTCCCTATATAGGGCACTACATTATGGTCCCTTATTCCCCTATATAGGGCACTAGATTATGGTCCCTTATTCCCTAAATAGGACACTACATTATGGTCCCTTATTCCCCTATATAGGGCACTAGATTATGGTCCCTTATTCCCTAAATAGGACACTACATTATGGCCCCTCATTCCCCTATATAGGGCAC
>NW_026600607.1:30000-60000 GCF_029448725.1 Salvelinus fontinalis | reverse complement strand
ATGCTTGTGGTGAACCAATCAAATGCTTAAGCTATATAGACGTATTGTACTGTTTTGACCGTAACGTCGGACGGACTGTTTTGATGCAGTTAGCGGAAATATTGACATGAAATCGTAACGGGAGGTCGGTCTGATTATCGAATTTATTTCCATCGACAGAACATATTCCTGTATAATAGAAACACACGTTAGCTAGCCAGGGCAGGCATGTTGCAGATAACGCAACAGTTTTTCCTCAACCTCCTCAGCGAATATCAAGAATGCTTTGAGTTAACACTGTGTTTACATGAACTAGCGGTGTCGAGCTGAACCGTTTTTTTTTCTCGGTTCTTTCGTGTACCTCCTAACTAATGTCTATCACTAGATAGCTGGGATATTGCAAACGCTGGCATTTCAGGACGAATCATTGCTGTCGCCGCTGAAATGGACACTCCAAATACATTGTCCATGTTACTACTGCTGGGCTCCGAGCAATGACACTGCCACTGTCCTTATCCGCTCCTTATCAACATAACTAGCTGAGCTCAACTTTCCCCGTTTAGTTTTCTATGACACTCAACGTATGCTCGACTAGATTCGTTGGAATCGCTCCTCAACGAACTTCCCTATATGTTTTATCTGGGCCTGTTTTTTGTGAACGTTTTGATCCTATACTATGCCTTTCTAATGGAATACATCGTCCTTAATGTGGGTATAGTGTTTCTACCGGAAGATATGGACCAGGCGCTGGTGGACCTAGGGGTACTATCTGACCCGGCCTCTGTCCCTTACGACACGGACACAGAACTCGATGTGTTCGAGAGGTACCTGGAGTGAGCTGGGGTCCCAAGGCTAGCGAGGCAGAGAGAAGCGCTGCTGCATCGGCCTGCTCCCCGCGGTGAACTGGACTCCTACCGGCCCGTGATGATGATGATGATGATGTTGGGAGAGACTGATACTGGGAACTCCAGGAGGAGATTTACGTTGGCTTGGAGCAACATTGGCTGCGGGATGAAAAAGTAAGGAGGGATAGAATGATGATGATAGGATGACGGTTTGCTGCTGCAGTGATGCAAGGGGTGTGGGTGATGCCAGGGGGGTGGGTGATGCCAGGGGGGTGGGTGGTGCCAGGGGTGTGGGTGGTGCCAGGGGTGTGGGTGGTGCCAGGGGTGTGGGTGGTGCCAGGGGTGTGGGTGATGCCAGGGGTGTGGGCGGTGCCAGGGGTGTGGGCGGTGCCAGGGGTGTGGGTGGTGCCAGGGGTGTGGGTGGTGCCAGGGGTGTGGGTGATGCAAGGGGTGTGGGTGATGCCAGGGGGGTGGGTGATGCCAGGGGGGTGGGTGATGCCAGGGGTGTGGGTGGTGCCAGGATTGTGTTTGAATTGGGTTGGGCCCTCATCTCAACCCTGTAACATCCCTGACTATCCTCTATGTTGTAGGACCTACAGTCCTATAGTAAATACATTCATACATACATTAACCTACAGTCCTATAGTAAATACATACATACTTTAACCTACAGTCCTATAGTAAATACATTCATACTTTAACCTACAGTCCTATAGTAAATACATTCATACTTACTTTAACCTACAGTCCTATAGTAAGTATATTCATTCATACATTAACCTACAGTCCTATAGTAAGTATATTCATTCATACATTAACCTACAGTCCTATAGTAAGTACATTCATACATACTTTAACCTACAGTCCTATAGTAAATACATTCAGACATACTTTAACCTACAGTCCTATAGTAAGTATATTCATTCATACATTAACCTACAGTCCTATAGTAAGTATATTCATTCATACATTAACCTACAGTCCTATAGTAAGTACATTCATACATACTTTAACCTACAGTCCTATAGTAAATACATTCATACATACTTTAACCTACAGTCCTATAGTAAATACATTCATACATACTTTAACCTACAGTCCTATAGTAAGTACACTCATACTTTAACCTACAGTCCTATAGTAAATACATTCATACATACTTTAACCTACAGTCCTATAGTAAATACATTCATACATACTTTAACCTACAGTCCTATAGTAAGTACACTCATACTTTAACCTACAGTCCTATAGTAAATACATTCATACATACTTTAACCTACAGTCCTATAGTAAATACATTCATACATACTTTAACCTACAGTCCTATAGTAAATACATTCATACATTAACCTACAGTCCTATAATAAATACATTCATACTTTAACCTACAGTCCTATAGTAAGTATTTTCATACATACTTTAACCTACAGTCCTATAGTAAGTACATTCATACTTTAACCTACAGTCCTATAGTAAATACATTCATACATACTTTAACCTACAGTCCTATAGTAAGTACATTCATACTTTAACCTACAGTCCTATAGTAAGTACATTCATACATACTTTAACCTACAGTCCTATAGTAAATACATTCATACTTTAACCTACAGTCCTATAGTAAATACATTCATACATACTTTAACCTACAGTCCTATAGTAAATACATTCATACATACTTTAACCTACAGTCCTATAGTAAGTACACTCATACTTTAACCTACAGTCCTATAGTAAATACATTCACACATACTTTAACCTACAGTCCTATAGTAAATACATTCATACATACTTTAACCTACAGTCCTATAGTAAATACATTCATACATTAACCTACAGTCCTATAATAAATACATTCATACTTTAACCTACAGTCCTATAGTAAGTATATTCATACATACTTTAACCTACAGTCCTATAGTAAGTACATTCATACTTTAACCTACAGTCCTATAGTAAATACATTCATACATACTTTAACCTACAGTCCTATAGTAAGTACATTCATACTTTAACCTACAGTCCTATAGTAAATACATTCATACATACATTAACCTACAGTCCTATAGTAAATACATTCATACTTTAACCTACAGTCCTATAGTAAATACATTCATACATACTTTAACCTACAGTCCTATAGTAAATACATTCATACTTTAACCTACAGTCCTATAGTAAATACATTCATACTTTAACCTACAGTCCTATAGTAAATACATTCATACATACTTTAACCTACAGTCCTATAGTAAATACATTCATACATTAACCTACAGTCCTATAGTAAATACATTCATACTTTAACCTACAGTCCTATAGTAAATACATTCATACATACTTTAACCTACAGTCCTATAGTAAATACATTCATACTTTAACCTACAGTCCTATAGGAAATACATTCATACTTTAACCTACAGTCCTATAGTAAGTACATTCATACATACTTTAACCTACAGTCCTATAGTAAATACATTTATACTTTAACCTACAGTCCTATAGTAAATACATTCATTCATACATTAACCTACAGTCCTATAGTAAATACATTCATACTTTAACCTACAGTCCTATAGTAAGTGCAGGCTGTTCCTGCCCATCTCTAACATGTGGCCTCTTGTCTTCTCCACAGGTTGTCAAGACTCAAGACATCTGGAGAGAGTCAGAACCAACAGACAGACGGGACAATTCACAGCAGAGTTACAGCTGCCTGTCAAAACGGTCTAACTGTGGCCAATCAACAAGCAGGACTGTCTAACTGACCAATCAACAAGCAGAACTGACTGTCCAATCAACAAGCAGGACTGTCTAATTGTGTCCAGTCAACAAGCAGAACTGACTGTCCAATCAACAAGCAGGACTGTCTAACTGTGGCCAATCAACAAGCAGGACTGTCTAACTGTGTCCAATCAACAAGCAGGACTGTCTAACTGTGGCCAATCAACAAGCAGGACTGTCTAACTGTGGCCAATCAACAAGCAGGACTGTCTAACTGGTGATCAACAAGCAGGACTGTCTAACTGTGGCCAATCAACAAGCAGGACTGTCTAACTGTGGCCAATCAACAAGCAGGACTGTCTAACTGTGGCCAATCAACAAGCAGGACTGTCTGTGTCCAATCAACAAGCAGGACTGTCTAACTGTGGCCAATCAACAAGCAGGACTGTCTAACTGTGTCCAATCAACAAGCAGGACTGTCTAACTGGTGATCAACAAGCAGGACTGTCTAACTGGCTAATCAACAAGCAGGACTGTCTAACTGGCCAATCAACAAGCAGGACTGTCTAACTGGCCAATCAACAAGCAGGACTGTCTAACTGGCCAATCAACAAGCAGGACTGTCTAACTGGCCAATCAACAAGCAGGACTGTCTAACTGGCCAATCAACAAGCAGGACTGTCTAACTGGCCAATCAACAAGCAGGACTGTCTAACTGGCTAATCAACAAGCAGAACTGTCTAACTGGCCAATCAACAAGCAGGACTGTCTAACTGGCCAATCAACAAGCAGGACTGTCTAACTGGCTAATCAACAAGCAGGACTGTCTAACTGACCAATCAACAAGCAGACCTGTCTAACTGGCCAATCAACAAGCAGGACTGTCTAACTGGCCAATCAACAAGCAGGACTGTCTAACTGGCCAATCAACAAGCAGAACTGTCTAACTGGTGATCAACAAGCAGGACTGTCTAACTGGCCAATCAACAAGCAGACCTGTCTAACTGGCTAATCAACAAGCAGACCTGTCTAACTGGCCAATCAACAAGCAGACCTGTCTAACTGGCCAATCAACAAGCAGGACTGTCTAACTGGCCAATCAACAAGCAGGACTGTCTAACTGGCCAATCAACAAGCAGGACTGTCTAACTGGCCAATCAACAAGCAGGACTGTCTAACTGGCTAATCAACAAGCAGGACTGTCTAACTGGCCAATCAACAAGCAGGACTGTCTAATTGGCTAATCAACAAGCAGGACTGTCTAATTGGCCAATCAACAAGCAGACCTGTCTAACTGGCTAATCAACAAGCAGGACTGTCTAACTGGTGATCAACAAGCAGGACTGTCTAACTGGCCAATCAACAAGCAGGACTGTCTAACTGGCCAATCAACAAGCAGGACTGTCTAACTGGCCAATCAACAAGCAGGACTGTCTAACTGGCTAATCAACAAGCAGGACTGTCTAACTGGCCAATCAACAAGCAGGACTGTCTAACTGGCTAATCAACAAGCAGGACTGTCTAACTGGCCAATCAACAAGCAGACCTGTCTAACTGGCTAATCAACAAGCAGGACTGTCTAACTGGCCAATCAACAAGCAGGACTGTCTAACTGGCCAATCAACAAGCAGGACTGTCTAACTGGCCAATCAACAAGCAGGACTGTCTAACTGGCCAATCAACAAGCAGGACTGTCTAACTGGCCAATCAACAAGCAGGACTGTCTAACTGGCCAATCAACAAGCAGAACTGTCTAACTGGCCAATCAACAAGCAGGACTGTCTAACTGGCTAATCAACAAGCAGGACTGTCTAACTGGCCAATCAACAAGCAGGACTGTCTAACTGGCTAATCAACAAGCAGGACTGTCTAACTGGCTAATCAACAAGCAGGACTGTCTAACTGGCTAATCAACAAGCAGGACTGTCTAACTGGCCAATCAACAAGCAGACCTGTCTAACTGGCTAATCAACAAGCAGGACTGTCTAACTGGCCAATCAACAAGCAGGACTGTCTAACTGGCCAATCAACAAGCAGGACTGTCTAACTGGCCAATCAACAAGCAGGACTGTCTAACTGGCCAATCAACAAGCAGGACTGTCTAACTGGCTAATCAACAAGCAGACCTGTCTAACTGGCTAATCAACAAGCAGGACTGTCTAACTGGCTAATCAACAAGCAGGACTGTCTAACTGGCCAATCAACAAGCAGGACTGTCTAACTGACCAATCAACAAGCAGGACTGTCTAACTGGCTAATCAACAAGCAGGACTGTCTAACTGGTGATCAACAAGCAGAACTGTCTAACTGGCCAATCAACAAGCAGGACTGTCTAACTGGCCAATCAACAAGCAGGACTGTCTAACTGACCAATCAACAAGCAGGACTGTCTAACTGGCCAATCAACAAGCAGGACTGTCTAACTGGCTAATCAACAAGCAGAACTGTCTAACTGGCCAATCAACAAGCAGGACTGTCTAACTGGCCAATCAACAAGCAGGACTGTCTAACTGGTGATCAACAAGCAGACCTGTCTAACTGGCCAATCAACAAGCAGAGCTGTCTAACTGGCCAAGCAGGACTGTCTAATTGTGGCCCATCAACAAGCAGACATGTAACTGGCCAATCAACAAGCAGACCTGTCTAACTGGCCAATCAACAAGTAGAACTGTCTAATTGTGGCCCATCAACAAGCAGACCTGTCTAACTGACCAATCAACAAGAAGAGCTGTCTAACTGGCCAATCAACAAGCAGGACTGTCTAACTGGCCAATCAACAAGCAGGACTGTCTAACTGGTGATCAACAAGCAGACCTGTCTAACTGGCCAATCAACAAGCAGAGCTGTCTAACTGGCTAATCAACAAGCAGGACTGTCTAACTGGCTAATCAACAAGCAGGACTGTCTAACTGGCCAATCAACAAGCAGGACTGTCTAACTGGCCAATCAACAAGCAGGACTGTCTAACTGGTGATCAACAAGCAGACCTGTCTAACTGGCTAATCAACAAGCAGGACTGTCTAACTGACCAATCAACAAGCAGACCTGTAACTGGCCAATCAACAAGCAGAGCTGTCTAACTGGCCAATCAACAAGCAGGACTGTCTAACTGGCCAATCAACAAGCAGAACTGTCTAACTGGCCAATCAACAAGAAGAGCTGTCTAACTGGCCAATCAACAAGCAGGACTGTCTAATTGTGGCCCATCAACAAGCAGACATGTAACTGGCCAATCAACAAGCAGACCTGTCTAACTGGCCAATCAACAAGCAGAACTGTCTAACTGGCCAATCAACAAGAAGAGCTGTCTAACTGGCCAATCAACAAGCAGGACTGTCTAATTGTGGCCCATCAACAAGCAGACCTGTAACTGGCCAATCAACAAGCAGACCTGTCTAACTGGCCAATCAACAAGCAGACCTGACTAACTGGCCAATCAACAAGCAGACCTGTCTAACTGGCTAATCAACAGGCAGAACTGTCTAACTGGCCAATCAACAAGCAGACCTGACTAACTGGCCAATCAACAAGCAGACCTGTCTAACTGGCTAATCAACAGGCAGAACTTTCTAACTGGCCAATCAACAAGCAGACCTGTCTAACTGGCTAATCAACAGGCAGAACTTTCTAACTGGCCAATCAACAAGCAGACCTGTCTAACTGGCTAATCAACAGGCAGAACTGTCTAATTGTGGCCAATCAACAAGCAGACCATTGAGCGATCAGGGGACAACATCATACTAAGTGCTTACTAACTCTGGCCCTGTAGAACCTAGGATCAGCCATCCTGACAGGACTGTAGTGTTTACTAACTCTGACCCTGTAGAACTGACCTAGGATCAGCCAACCTGACAGGACAGCACTGTAGTGTTTACTAACTCTGGCCCTGTAGAACTGACCTAGGATCAGCCATCCTGACAGGACAGCACTGTAGTGTTTACTAACTCTGGCCCTGTAGAACTGACCTAGGATCAGCCAACCTGACAGCACTGTAGTGTTTACTAACTCTGGCCCTGTAGAACTGACCTAGGATCAGCCATCCTGACAGGACAGCACTGTAGTGTTTACTAACTCTGGCCCTTTAGAACTGACCTAGGATCAGCCAACCTGACAGGACAGCACTGTAGTGTTTACTAACTCTGGCCCTGTAGAACTGACCTAGGATCAGCCATCCTGACAGGACAGCACTGTAGTGTTTACTAACTCTGGCCCTGTAGAACTGACCTAGGATCAGCCATCCTGACAGGACAGCACTGTAGTGTTTACTAACTCTGGCCCTGTAGAACTGACCTAGGATCAGCCAACCTGACAGGACAGCACTGTAGTGTTTACTAACTCTGGCCCTGTAGAACTGACCTAGGATCAGCCATCCTGACAGGACAGCACTGTAGTGTTTACTAACTCTGGCCCTGTAGAACTGACCTAGGATCAGCCAACCTGACAGGACAGCACTGTAGTGTTTACTAACTCTGGCCCTGTAGAACTGACCTAGGATCAGCCATCCTGACAGGACAGCACTGTAGTGTTTACTAACTCTGACCCTGTAGATCTGACCTAGGATCAGCCAACCTGACAGGACAGCACTGTAGTGTTTACTAACTCTGGCCCTGTAGATCTGACCTAGGATCAGCCATCCTGACAGGACAGCACTGTAGTGTTTACTAACTCTGGCCCTGTAGAACTGACCTAGGATCAGCCATCCTGACAGCACTGTAGTGTTTACTAACTCTGGCCCTGTAGAACTGACCTAGGATCAGCCATCCTGACAGGACAGCACTGTAGTGTTTACTAACTCTGGCCCTGTAGAACTGACCTAGGATCAGCCAACCTGACAGCACTGTAGTGTTTACTAACTCTGGCCCTGTAGAACTGACCTAGGATCAGCCATCCTGACAGGACAGCACTGTAGTGTTTACTAACTCTGACCCTGTAGAACTGACCTAGGATCAGCCATCCTGACAGGACAGCACTGTAGTGTTTACTAACTCTGGCCCTGTAGAACTGACCTAGGATCAGCCATCCTGACAGGACAGCACTGTAGTGTTTACTAACTCTGACCCTGTAGAACTGACCTAGGATCAGCCATCCTGCTTCAGGTTCTTCTACACTTCTGGGAATGTTATCAATTTTATTTTTTAAAACGACTGTTTTAAACAGACAACCAGTGGTTATTTCTGATTGTTTATCAGAGTTATGTGGCTTAGCTCATTGATCCTGCGTCTGTATTGTACCCCTCGGGTGTGGACTGGAGAAGTTGTGTTACAAGATGTGTGGTATCAAATACATTTTACAGATCGTGGCCTGGTCCTCCTCTTCCTCCTCCTCCTCCTCCTCCTCCTGTCTTTTTCTCTTCTCTCGTCGTTCCTCTTGGCCGCTGTAGCGGCTGTGAACGTACACAGGTGACACTTGTTTTGCACCGATCCAGGATCAGCGTGCCATCCACCAAGCCTAACCTTGGCTGTTAGGGGGGGGGTGGGAAAAGGCAGGAAGTGATCTTTTAGATCGGTGCCTGTAGACTCTAAAGGCAGCTTCACGCTGCTCTGCTCTGACTCTGACTCTCTCAAAGAGGAGGGGGGGGTCTATGTTTATGTCGTCTCTGGTGTCTGCCAATCAATAATACTGTATCAGCTTGGTCCTGATCAATAACCCACCACAGACCAGCTGCTGGAAGTCGCCCCGCTGCTTCCCTGCTAGGCTCTACCCCCCACCCCCCTCCCTGGCTAACAACTCCCAGCGAGCATTGGGCTGGACGGCGGAAATGTCAATCAATCTCTATGCTATAACGGTTCATAAGGGATTAGAATAGACTGGGTTTATAATGTAGTGTTGTTCCTCTGCTTTGTATTATAATGTATATATTATAATGTATATATAATGTAATGGGGGGGGGGGTCTCACCCCAACCACCTGTACATAGCAGTAACACCCACCTGGAGGGGACGACACCCAGGGCCCTTTACAGCAATAGAAGGCTCTGATGCCCCCCCCCCCCCCCCCCCCCCACGCACAGCAGCCATTTTAAACCATCCAGCAGTGCACATCAGCTGACAGGTGAGGAGGACATCGTACACCCCTCTTCATCATCATCGTTAAGACGCACCAGCCTTCACATCCTCATCATCGTCATTAAGACATCCCACCCCAGCACCAGCCTTCACATCCTCTTCATCATCATCATCATTAAGACATCCCAGCACCAGCCTTCACATCCTCTTCATCATCATCATTAAGACATCCCAGCACCAGCCTTCACATCCTCTTCATCATCATCATCATTAAGACATCCCAGCACCAGCCTTCACGTCCTCTCCAACCCTCCACATCAGCTGACAGGTGAGGAGGACATCGTACACCCCTCATCGTCATCATCATTAAGACATCCCACCCCCAGCACCAGCCTTCACACCCTCATCATCATCATTAAGACATCCCAGCACCAGCCTTCACGTCCTCTTCATCATCATCATTAAGACATCCCAGCACCAGCCTTCATGTCCTCTCCAACCCTTCTCTCCCCTTCACAGAGAAGGACCTGCACAGTGTGTTATAAGGAGCTATGATGTGTTATAAGGAGAAGCTTTGACTTGTTTTAAGAAGCTATGATAGGTTATAATACATTACGTGTTTCAAGGAACTACGACGTGTTAGAAGGAGCTATGATGTGTTATAACGTGTTATAAGGAGCTATGACGTGTTATAAGGAGAGGCTTTGACGTGTTTTAAGAAGCTATGATAGGTTATAACACATGACGTGTAATAAGGAGCTATGACGTGTTATAAGGAGCTTTGATGTGTCATAAGGAGCTATGATGTGTCATAAGGAGCTTTGATGTGTTATAAGGAGCTTTGATGTGTTATAAGGAGCTATGATGTGTTATAAGGAGCTTTGATGTGTTATAAGGAGCTTTGATGTGTTATAAGGAGCTATGATGTGTTATAAGGAGCTTTGATGTGTTATAAGGAGCTATGATGTGTCATAAGGAGCTATGATGTGTCATAAGGAGCTTTGATGTGTTATAAGGAGCTATGATGTGTTATAAGGAGCTATGATGTGTCATAAGGAGCTTTGATGTGTTATAAGGAGCTATGATGTGTTATAAGGAGCTTTGATGTGTTATAAGGAGCTTTGATGTGTTATAAGGAGCTATGATGTGTTATAAGGAGCTTTGATGTGTTATAAGGAGCTATGATGTGTCATAAGGAGCTATGATGTGTCATAAGGAGCTTTGATGTGTTATAAGGAGCTTTGATGTGTTATAAGGAGCTATGATGTGTCATAAGGAGCTTTGATGTGTTATAAGGAGCTTTGATGTGTTATAAGGAGCTTTGATGTGTTATAAGGAGCTTTGATGTGTTATAAGGAGCTATGATGTGTTATAAGGAGCTTTGATGTGTTATAAGGAGCTATGATGTGTTATAAGGAGCTTTGATGTGTTATTTTTTATTTATTTTTATTTATTTTACCGTTATTTTACCAGGTAAGTTGACTGAGAACACGTTCTCATTTGCAGCAACGACCTGGGGAATAGTTACAGGGGAGAGGAGGGGGATGAATGAGCCAATTGTAAACTGGGGATTATTAGGTGACCATGATGGTTTGAGGACCAGATTGGGAATTTAGCCAGGACACCGGGGTTAACACCCCTACTCTTACGATAAGTGCCATGGGATCTTTAATGACCTCAGAGAGTCAGGACACCCGTTTAACGTCCCATCCGAAAGACGGCACCCTACACAGGGCAGTGTATAAGGAGCTTTGATGTGTTATAAGGAGCTTTGATGTGTTATAAGGAGCTATAACGTGTTATAAGGCGCTTTGACATGTTATAAGGAGCTATAACGTGTTATAAGGAGCTATAACGTGTTATAAGGAGCTTTGATGCGTTATAAGGAGCTATAACGTGTTATAAGGAGCTTTGATGTGTTATAAGGAGCTATAACGTGTTATAAGGAGCTTTGATGTGTTATAAGGAGCTATAACGTGTTATAAGGAGCTTTGATGTGTTATAAGGAGCTATAACGTGTTATAAGGAGCTACGCCATGTTATAAGTAGCTACGACGTGTTATAAGGAGCTATGATGTGTTATGAGAGGCTTTGACGTGTTTTAAGAAGCTATGATAGGTTATAACGTGTTTTAAGGAGCTATGCCGTGCTATAAGAAGCTATAAGCGTTCAGACAGTGGTTCATACTCCAATGCATATTTAATAAACCATCGATGAGTGGATGAACATGGGGTTTCTGTCAACCTTTTTTTCTAAATCGTTTTCAATCAACACAGATCAAAGTTGAGGAAAACGTCCTTCTACAGATGTCATATGTACAGCTGTAGGTCTCCTGTATTCTATGGCCAAGAACCCCCCCTGCCCCCCCCCCCATGTACAGCTGTAGGTCTCCTGTATTCTATGGCCAAGAACCCCCCCCCCTGCTCCCCCCCCCCTCCCCATGTACAGCTGTAAGTCTCCTGTATTCTATGGCCAAGAACCCCCCCTGCCCCCCCCCCTCCCCATGTACAGCTGTAGGTCTCCTGTATTCTATGGCCAAGAACCCCCCCTGCCCCCCCCCCCTCCCCATGTACAGCTGTAGGTCTCCTGTATTCTATGGCCAAGAACCCCCCCCCCCTCCCCATGTACAGCTGTAGGTCTCCTGTATTCTATGGCCAAGAACCCCCCCCCCCTCCCCATGTACAGCTGTAGGTCTCCTGTATTCTATGGCCAAGAACCCCCCCTGCCCCCCCTCCCCATGTACAGCTGTAGGTCTCCTGTATTCTATGGCCAAGAACCCCCCCTGCCCCCCCCCCCCCCTCCCCATGTACAGCTGTAGGTCTCCTGTATTCTATGGCCAAGAACCCCCCCCCCCCCCCCCCTCCTCCCCATGATACTCAACTGGCGGAGTACAGACCGGATCCGGGCCTAGAACGGGGTCAATACGGACCGTGGGTCTCATCTCTTTGTTACTTAAGTCAGGCTTCGGCCCTTGTATCGTATAAACACACACAAGACATGGAAGAATCTGTAGAATTACAGGAAATGAGCTTTAAAACGCCCCCCCCCCCCCCCAAAAAAAAAATATCTCTGCCCCGTACAAAATGGATACGATTGCCCATTTTAAAAACGGCAGGAAGAACTTTCTCTGCCAACGGGAGAGGGGTGTGGAAAGTTTGAGGTCGCAGCGGCTGGGGAGGTGGGGGTTCGTTACCACGGTGATGAATTAAATTACAACCTGTTCAACCTGCTACCATCTAGAAGGCGGAGACAGTACCGGTGCATCATGGGACTGAAAAACAGCTTCTGTATCAAGGCCATCAGACTGTTAAATAGTCACCACTAGCCGCCCCCCCCCCCCCCCCCAGTACCCTGCCCTGAACTATAGTCAATGTTACTAGCCTCCCCCAGTACCCTGCCCTGAACTATAGTCAATGTTACTAGCCTCCCCCAGTACCCTGCCCTGAACTATAGTCAATGTTACTAGCCTCCCCCCAGTACCCTGCCCTGAACTATAGTCAATGTTACTAGCCTCCCCCAGTACCCTGCCCTGAACTATAGTCACTGTTACTAGCCTCCCCCCAGTATCCTGCCCTGAACTGTAGTCAATGTTACTAGCCTCCCCCCAGTACCCTGCCCTGAACTATAGTCAATGTTACTAGCCTCCCCCAGTACCCTGCCCTGAACTATAGTCAATGTTACTAGCCTCCCCCCAGTACCCTGCCCTGAACTATAGTCAATGTTACTAGCCTCCCCCCAGTACCCTGAACTATAGTCAATGTCACTAGCCTCCCCCAGGACCCTGCCCTGAACTATAGTCAATGTTACTAGCCTCCCCCAGCACCCTGCCCTGAACTATAGTCAATGTTACTAGCCTCCCCCAGCACCCTGCCCTGAACTATAGTCAATGTTACTAGCCTCCCCCAGCACCCTGCCCTGAACTATAGTCAATGTTACTAGCCTCCCCCAGTACCCTGCCCTGAACTATAGTCAATGTTACTAGCCTCCCCCCAGTACCCTGCTCTGAACTATAGTCACTGTTACTAGCCTTCCCCAGTACCCTGAACTATAGTCACTGTTACTAGCCTCCCCCAGTACCCTGCCCTGAACTATAGTCAATGTTACTAGCCTCCCCCAGTACCCTGTCCTGAACTATAGTCAATGTTACTAGCCTCCCCCAGTACCCTGTCCTGAACTATAGTCAATGTTACTAGCCTCCCCCAGTACCCTGCCCTGAACTATAGTCAATGTTACTAGCCTCCCCCCAGTACCCTGCCCTGAACTATAGTCAATGTTACTAGCCTCCCCCAGTACCCTGCCCTGAACTATAGTCAATGTTACTAGTCTCCCCCAGTACCCTGCCCTGAACTATAGTCAATGTTACTAGCCTCCCCCCAGTACCCTGCCCTGAACTATAGTCACTGTTACTAGCCCCCCCCCCCCAGGACCCTGCCCTGAACTATAGTCAATGTTACTAGCCTCCCCCAGCACCCTGCCCTGAACTATAGTCAATGTTACTAGCCTCCCCCCAGTACCCTGCCCTGAACTATAGTCAATGTTACTAGCCTCCCCCCAGTACCCTGCCCTGAACTATAGTCACTGTTACTAGCCTCCCCCATTACCCTGCCCTGAACTATAGTCAATGTTACTAGCCTCCCCCCAGTACCCTGCCCTGAACTATAGTCAATGTTACTAGCCTCCCCCAGTACCCTGAACTATAGTCAATGTTACTAGCCTCCCCCAGTACCCTGCCCTGACTATAGTCAATGTTACTAGCCTCCCCCCAGTACCCTGCCCTGAACTATAGTCACTGTTACTAGCCTCCCCCCAGTACCCTGCCCTGAACTATAGTCAATGTTACTAGCCTCCCCCCAGTACCCTGAACTATAGTCAATGTTACTAGCCTCCCCCAGTACCCTGCCCTGAACTATAGTCAATGTTACTAGCCGGCCACATTCAATACTGGTCCCTTTAATAATGTTTACATACCGTTTTACCCACTTCATATGTATAATACTGTATTCTAGTCCTGGTTCGTCCTATATAACTACTGCTGTCCACTTCATACTGTATTCTAGTCCTGGTTCATCCTATATAACTACTGCTGTCCACTTCATATGTATAATACTGTATTCTAGTCCTGGTTCGTCCTATATAACTACTGCTGTCCACTTCATACTGTATTCTAGTCCTGGTTCATCCTATATAACTACTGCTGTCCACTTCATATGTATAATACTGTATTCTAGTCCTGGTTCGTCCTATATAACTACTGCTGTCCACTTCATACTGTATTCTAGTCCTGGTTCATCCTATATAACTACTGCTGTCCACTTCATACTGTATTCTAGTCCTGGTTCATCCTCTATAACTACTGTTGTCCACTTCATACTGTATTCTAGTCCTGGTTCATCCTATATAACTACTGCTGTCCACTTCATACTGTATTCTAGTCCTGGTTCATCCTATATAACTACTGCTGTCCACTTAATACTGTATTCTAGTCCTGGTTCATCCTATATAACTACTGCTGTCCACTTCATACTGTATTCTAGTCCTGGTTCATCCTATATAACTACTGCTGTCCACTTCATACTGTATTCTAGTCCTGGTTCATCCTATATAACTACTGCTGTCCACTTCATACTGTATTCTAGTCCTGGTTCATCCTATATAACTACTGCTGTCCACTTCATACTGTATTCTAGTCCTGGTTCATCCTATATAACTACTGCTGTCCACTTCATACTGTATTCTAGTCCTGGTTCATCCTATATAACTACTGTTGTCCACTTCATATGTATAATACTGTATTCTAGTCCTGGTTCATCCTATATAACTACTGCTGTCCACTTCACATGTATAATACTGTATTCTAGTCCTGGTTCATCCTATATAACTACTGCTGTCCACTTCATACTGTATTCTAGTCCTGGTTCATCCTATATAACTACTGCTGTCCACTTCATATTGTATTCTAGTCCTGGTTCATCCTATATAACTACTGCTGTCCACTTCATATGTATAATACTGTATTCTAGTCCTGGTTCATCCTCTATAACTACTGTTGTCCACTTCATACTGTATTCTAGTCCTGGTTCATCCTATATAACTACTGCTGTCCACTTCATACTGTATTCTAGTCCTGGTTCATCCTATATAACTACTGCTGTCCACTTCATACTGTATTCTAGTCCTGGTTCATCCTATATAACTACTGCTGTCCACTTCATATGTATAATACTGTATTCTAGTCCTGGTTCATCTTATATAACTACTGCTGTCCACTTCATACTGTATTCTAGTCCTGGTTCATCCTATATAACTACTGCTGTCCACTTCATACTGTATTCTAGTCCTGGTTCATCCTATATAACTACTGCTGTCCACTTCATACTGTATTCTAGTCCTGGTTCATCCTATATAACTACTGCTGTCCACTTCATATTGTATTCTAGTCCTGGTTCATCCTATATAACTACTGCTGTCCACTTCATACTGTATTCTAGTCCTGGTTCATCCTATATAACTACTGCTGTCCACTTCATATGTATAATACTGTATTCTAGTCCTGGTTCATCCTATATAACTACTGCTGTCCACTTCATATGTATAATACTGTATTCTAGTCCTGGTTCATCCTATATAACTACTGCTGTCCACTTCATATGTATAATACTGTATTCTAGTCCTGGTTCATCCTATATAACTACTGCTGTCCACTTCATATGTATAATACTGTATTCTAGTCCTGGTTCATCCTATATAACTACTGCTGTCCACTTCATACTGTATTCTAGTCCTGGTTCATCCTATATAACTACTGCTGTCCACTTCATACTGTATTATAGTCCTGGTTCATCCTATATAACTACTGCTGTCCACTTCATATGTATAATACTGTATTCTAGTCCTGGTTCATCCTATATAACTACTGCTGTCCACTTCATACTGTATTCTAGTCCTGGTTCATCCTATATAACTACTGCTGTCCACTTCATACTGTATTCTAGTCCTGGTTCATCCTATATAACTACTGCTGTCCACTTCATATGTATAATACTGTATTCTAGTCCTGGTTCATCCTATATAACTACTGTTGTCCACTTCATACTGTATTCTAGTCCTGGTTCATCCTATATAACTACTGCTGTACACACTTTTTCTATTCATATACTGTCTATAAACACCATTGTATACATACAGTGTAAATATATTTATATTCCGGACTCTGACGTTTGTTCTTTCTGATATTTCTTAATTTCTTAAACATTTTTTTTGGAGGGGGTGGGGGGGGGGGGGGTTGTGTGTATTGTTTTACTGCACTGTTGGAGCTAGAAACGCAAGCATCTCACTACACCTGAGATAACATCTGATAAATACGTGTAATGGGACCAATACAATGTCATTCTATTTTTTATTAGACAAGCCCGAGTTATTGCGTAATATTCTGATTGTGATGCACTGGCTGCTTTGATCCACTAGGGGGAGATGTAACTGTGGCTATGGACGGACTGGAGTCCTGTAGGCGATAAGGAGGCTGACTGAATGAGGACAGGTGGCCTATCAGAGGTGAGCTAACGTTGTTGGCTAAAAGAGTCATATCAGGACAGGTAAACATCAGAGGTGACCTAGCGTTGGTAAACAAGTGAAGAGCATGAGCTGATACACAGGTGCTGACTAACGAAGATAAATAAACTGTATGAAAATATAGAGCTCTATTCAATCCGCTGAAGCCTCACAGATTGCGAGATAGAAATTTTTAAAGGGGAATTCCCCATTGAGCCGACATATGCAGCGTTTATGGTGAATCTACAGCCTACGGGGAAACATTGCCTTTAAATTTCAATCAGGATGTAATGCTGAACTTCTGGAATACTCTCTCTGTAGAGTACAGGGCAATTCAGAGAGTATTCAGAGCCCTTGACTTTTTCCAAAATGGATGAAATAAAAGACAAATCGTCATCGATCTACACACAATACCCAATAATGACAAAGCGAAAACAGGTTTTTAGAAATATTTGCAAATGAATTAAAGATAATAAATAGAAATACCTTATTAGCATAATTATTCAGACCTTTTGTTATAAGAGTTGAAATTTGAGCTCAGGTGCTTCCTGTTTCCATTGATCATCCTTGAGATGTTTCTGCAACTTGCTTAGAGTCCACCTGTTGTAAATTCAATTAATTGGACATGATTTGGAAAGGCACACACCTGTCTCAGTAAAAGGCACATGACAGTCCGCTTGGAGTTTGCCAAAAAAGCACCCAAAGACTCTCAGACCATGAGAAACAAGACTCTCTGGTCTGATGAAACCAAGATTGAACTCGTTGTCCTGAATGCCAAGCGTCACGTCTGGAGGAAACCTGGCACCATCCCTACAGTGAAGCATGGTGGTGGCAGCATCATGCTGTGGGGATTTTCAGCGGCAGGGACTGGAGACTAGTCAGGATCGAGGGAAAGATGAACGGAGCAAAGTACAGAGAACCTTGATGAAAACCTGCTCCAGAGCGCTCAGGACCTCAGACTGGGGTGAAGGTTCACTTTCCAACAGGACAACGACCCTAAGCACACAGCCAAGACAATGCAGGAATGGCTTCTGGACAAGTCTCTGAATGTCCTTGAGTGACCCAGCCAGAGCCCGGACTTGAACCCGATTAAACATCTCTGGAGAGACCTGAAAATAGCTGTGCAGCGACGCTCCCCATCCAACCTGACAGAGCTTGAGAGGATCTGCAGAGAAGAATGGGAGAAACTCTCCAGATACAGGTGTGCCAAGCTTGTAGAGTCATATCCAAGAAGACTCGAGGCTGTAATCGCTGCCAAAGGTGCTTCAACAAAGTACTGAGTAAAGGGTCTGAATACTTATGTAAATGTGATATTTCTAAAAACCTGTTTTTGCTTTGTCTTTATGGGGTATTGTGCGTAGATTGATGAGGGGATTTTTTATATATTTTTATCCATTTTAGAATAATGCTGTAACGTAACAAAATGTGGAAAAAGTCAAGAGGTCTGAATACTTTCCCGAAGGCACTGTTCTCACCATGCTATTGTTTGAGGAGAGTGCACAGTTTTCAACTTAAATTATTAATTAACAAATTAGGCACATTTGGACCGTCTTGATACAAAATCTTGAACAGAAATGCAATCGTTCATTTGATCAGTCTAACACTTTGCACATACACTGCTGCCATCTAGTGGCCAAAATCTAAATTGCAGCTGGGCTGGAATATTACATTATGGCCTTTATCTTGCATTTCAAAGAGGATGGTACAAAAAATATACAAAAGAACAGTCGGTTTTTTCTTTGTATTATCTTTTACCAGATCTATTGTGTTATATTCTACGACATTCCTTTCACATTTCACGTTTTCAAACTTCAAAGTGTTTCCTTTCAAAAAGTACCAAGAATATGCATATCCTTGCTTCAGGGTCTGAACTACATGCAGTTAGATTTGGGTATGTCATTTTAAAATCCCCAGCTACAATAAATGCCGCCTCCAGATACATAGTTTCCAGTTTACAGAGAGTCCAGTGACGTTCCTCGAGGGCCGTCTTGGTGTTCGCTTGATGAGGGGGATGTACACAGCTGTGACTATAACTGTCGAGAATTCTCTTTGGGAGACAATATGGCCGACATTTGGTTGTAAGGAATTCTAGGTCGGGTGAACAGAAGGACTTGAGTTCCTGTATGTTGTTATGTTGACACCATGAGTCGTTAATCATGAAGCATACACCCCCGCTCTTCCTCGGGGGTGTATGAGAGGTGTTTATCTCTGTCGGCACGATGCACGGAGAAGCCCGGTGGCTGAACCGATTCCGACAACGTATCAAGAGAGCCATGTTTCCGTTAAACCGAGAATGTTACAATCTCTGATGTCTCTCTGGAAGGCCCTCGCTCGAATATTATACTACTGTACCTGATAGTATAACAGTAGATACTGATATTATACTACTGTACCTGATAGTATAACAGTATGATATTATACTACTGTACCTGATAGTATAACAGTAGATACTGATATTATACTACTGTACCTGATAGTATAACAGTAGATACTGATATTATACTACTGTAGCTGATAGTATAACAGTAGATATTGATATTATACTACTGTACCTGATAGTATAACAGGGGATACTGATATTATACTACTGTACCTGATAGTATAACAGTAGATACTGATATTATACTACTGTACCTGATAGTATAACAGTAGATACTGATATTATACTACTGTACCTGATAGTATAACAGGGGATATTGATATTATACTACTGTACCTGATAGTATAACAGTAGATACTGATATTATACTACTGTACCTGATAGTATAACAGTAGATACTGATATTATAATACTGTACCTGATAGTATAACAGTAGATACTGATTACTGATATTATACTACTGTACCTGATAGTATAACAGTAGATACTGATATTATACTACTGTACCTGATAGTATAACAGTAGATACTGATATTATACTACTGTACCTGATAGTATAACAGTGGATACTGATATTATACTACTGTACCTGATAGTATAACAGTAGATACTGATATTATACTACTGTACCTGATAGTATAACAGTAGATACTGATATTATACTACTGTACCTGATAGTATAACAGTAGACACTGATATTATACTACTGTACCTGATAGTATAACAGTAGATACTGATATTATACTACTGTACCTGATAGTATAACAGTAGATACTGATTACTGATATTATACTACTGTACCTGATAGTATAACAGGGGATACTGATATTATACTACTGTACCTGATAGTATAACAGTAGATACTGATATTATACTACTGTACCTGATAGTATAACAGTAGATACTGATATTATACTACTGTACCTGATAGTATAACAGTAGATACTGATTACTGATATTATACTACTGTGCCTGATAGTATAACAGTAGATACTGATATTATAATACTGTACCTGATAGTATAACAGTAGATACTGATATTATACTACTGTACCTGATAGTATAACAGTAGATACTGATATTATACTACTGTACCTGATAGTATAACAGTAGATACTGATATTATACTACTGTACCTGATAGTATAACAGGGGATACTGATATTATAATACTGTACCTGATAGTATAACAGTAGATACTGATTACTGATATTATACTACTGTACCTGATAGTATAACAGGGGATACTGATATTATACTACTGTACCTGATAGTATAACAGTAGATACTGATATTATACTACTGTACCTGATAGTATAACAGTAGATACTGATATTATACTACTGTACCTGATAGTATAACAGTAGATACTGATATTATACTACTGTACCTGATAGTATAACAGTAGATACTGATATTATACTACTGTACCTGATAGTATAACAGTAGATACTGATATTATACTACTGTACCTGATAGTATAACAGGGGATACTGATAGTATACTACTGTACCTGATAGTATAACAGGGGATATTGATATTATACTACTGTACCTGATAGTATAACAGTAGATACTGATATTATACTACTGTACCTGATAGTATAACAGTAGATACTGATATTATACTACTGTACCTGATAGTATAACAGTAGATACTGATATTATACTACTGTACCTGATAGTATAACAGTAGATACTGATATTATACTACTGTACCTGATAGTATAACAGGGGATATTGATATTATACTACTGTACCTGATAGTATAACAGTAGATACTGATATTATACTACTGTACCTGATAGTATAACATTGTTTGTTTTGGATCACCCAGGTGGGCGTGTGATTTCCACATTTTAAACGTTCCCATTGGTCCGGAAGTGAACTGTTCACCCAGGTGGGCGTGTGATTTCCACATTTTAAACGTTCCCATTGGTCCGGAAGTGAACTGTTCACCCAGGTGGGCGTGTGATTTCCACATTTTAAACGTTCCCATTGGTCCGGAACTGTTCACCCACACCGTTGATGCAGAACAATCTCCTCCTATGAAAAATAAATTGTCTAGGCAAAGGGTGATCTCTGATAGGTCAGAGAGGAATGTCATCGGGTCGTCTCTAACCCGGCAGACATTCAGATGGAATCTGTTTTTAGCCATGAAACACGGAACAGAAACCTGCTATAAGGAAGTACATGTTTTCGACAGGAAGGCCAGAAATAAACCTGATTGAACCTGTGTCTGACAAACACCACCATTACACTGGTTGTGTGTCTCAAATCAAATCAAATGTTATTGGTCACATACACATGGTTAGCAGATGTTAATGCGAATGTAGGGAAATGCTTGTGCTTCTAGTTCCGACCTTCCAGTAATATCTAACAAGTAATCTAACAATTTCACAACTACTACCTAATACACACAAATGTAAAGGAATGAATACGAATATGTGCATATAAATATATGGATGATGAGATGAGCGATGGCCGTGCGGCATAGGCTAAGATACAGTAGATGGTATAGAGTACAGTATATACATATGAGATGAGTAATGTAGGGTATGTAAACATTATATAAAGTGGCATAGTTTAAAGTGGCTAGTGATACAGTATATACATATGAGATGAGTAATGTAGGGTATGTAAACATTACATAAAGTGGCATTGTTTAAAGTGACTAGTGATACATTTTTTACATCAATTTTTACATTATTAAAGTGGCTGGAGATTTGAGTCAGTATGTTGGCAGCAGCCACTAAATGTTAGTGGTGGCTGTTTAACAGTCTGATGGCCTTGAGATAGAAGCTGTTTTTCAGTCTCTCGGTCCCCGCTTTGGTGCACCTGTACTGACCTCGCCTTCTGGATGATAGCGGGGTGAACAGGCAGTGGCTCGGGTGGTTGTTGTCCTTGATGATCTTTTTGTCCTTCCTGTGACATCGGGTGCTGTAGGTGTCCGGGAGGGCAGGTAGTTTTCCCCCGGTGATGCGTTGGGCAGACCTCACTACCCTCTGGAGAGCCCTGCGGTTGCGGGCGGAGCAGTTGCCGTACCAGGCGATGATACAGCCCGACAGGATGCTCTCGATTGTGCATCTGTAAAAGTTTGTGAGTGTTTTTTTGGTGACAAGCCGAATTTCTTCAGCCTCCTGAGGTTGAAGAGGCGCTGCTGCGCCTTCTTCACAACGCTGTCTGTGTGGGTGGACCAATTCAGTTTGTCAGTGATGTGTACGCCGAAGAACTTAAAACGTTTCACCTTCTCCACTACTGTCCCGTCGATGTGGATGGGGGGGTGCTCCCTCTGCTGTTTCCTGAAGTCCACGATCATCTCCTTTGTTTTGTTGACGTTGAGTGTGAGGTTATTTTCCTGACACCACACTCCGAGGGCCCTCACCTCCTCCCTGTAGGCCGTCTCGTTGTTGTTGGTAATCAAGCCTACCACTGTAGTGTCATCCGCAAACTTGATGATTGAGTTGGAGGCGTGCATGGCCACGCAGTCGTGGGTGAACAGGGAGTACAGTAGAGGGCTGAGAACGCACCCTTGTGGGGCCCCAGTGTTGAGGATCAGCGGGGTGGAGATGATGTTACCTACCCTCACCACTTGGGGGGGGGGGCGGCCCGTCAGGAAGTCCAGGACCCAGTTGATCAGGGCGGGGTCGAGACGCAGGGTCTCGAGCTTATTGACGAGTTTGGAGGGTACTATGGTGTTAAATGCTGAGCTGTAGTCGATGAACAGCATTCTTACATATGTATTCCTCTTGTCCAGATGGGTTAGTGCAGTGTGCGATTGCGTCGTCTGTGGACCTATTGGGGCGGTAAGCAAATTGAAGTGGGTCTAGGGTGTCAGGTAGGGTGGAGGTGATATGATCCTTGACTAGTCTCTCAAAGCACTTCATGATGAGGGAGGTGAGTGCTACGGGGCGATAGTATTTAGCTGTTACCTTAGCTTCCTTGGGAACAGGAACAATGGTGGCCCTCTTGAAGCATGTGGGAACAGCAGACTGGGATAAGGAGAGATTGAATATGTCCGTAAACACACCAGCCAGCTGGTCTCCGCTCTGAGGACGCGGCTAGGGAATAAACTCGCTCGACGAATCAGCGTATTCATCACGATTGTGTGGAGAGACGGACCAAGGCGCCGGACCAAGGCGCCGGACCAAGGAGATGGACCAAGGCGCCGGACCAAGGAGACGGACCAAGGCGCCGGACCAAGGCGCCGGACCAAGGCGCCGGACCAAGGCGCTGGACCAAGGCGACGGACCAAGGAGACGGACCAAGGCGCCGGACCAAGGCGCAGCAGTAAAGAAACAACGAGCCGTGACTACAGAGGTGCTACATAACTCAAAACAAGATCCCACAAAACACAGTGGGGAAAATGGCTGCCTAAATATGACCCCCAATCAGAGACAACGATAAACAGCTGCCTCTGATTGGGAACCATACCAGACCAACATATAAAATCAAACAACCTAGATAGGAACACCCGCCCGAGTCACACCCCGACCTAACCAAAATAGAGAATAAAAAAAGCTCTCTATGGTCAAGGCGTGAGATCAATGTTATTGTCCGACGCTATGCGGAACATATCCCAGTCCACGGGATCGAAGCAATCTTGAAGCGTGGAATCAGATTGGTCGGACCAGTGTTGAAGAGAAAGGAGGGCGAGGGAGGGCTTTGTATGCATCGCGGAAGTTAGAATAACAATGGTTAACCATCTCCTCTGTCTATCTCTGGTTCTGGTTCTGTAGAGTAGTCAGGGTCCAGTTCTATATTAACCATCTCCTCTGTCTTTCTCTGGTTCTGGTTCTGTAGAGTAGTCAGGGTCCAGTTCTATATTAATAATCTCCTCTGTCTATCTCTGGTTCTGGTTCTGTAGAGTAGTCAGGTCCAGTTCTATATTAACCATCTCCTCTGTCTGGTTCTGGTTCTGTAGAGTAGTCTGGGTCCAGTTCTATATTAACCATCTCCTCTGTCTGTCTCTGGTTCTGGTTCTGGAGAGTAGTCAGGGTCCAGTTCTATATTAACCATCTCCTCTGTCTTTCTCTGGTTCTGGTTCTGTAGAGTAGTCAGGGTCCAGTTCTATATTAACCATCTCCTCTGTCTTTCTCTGGTTCTGGTTCTGTAGAGTAGTCAGGGTCCAGTTCTATATTAACCATCTCCTCTGTCTTTCTCTGGTTCTGGTTCTGTAGAGTAGTCAGGGTCCAGTTCTATATTAACCATCTCCTCTGTCTATCTCTGGTTCTGGTTCTGTAGAGTAGTCAGGTCCAGTTCTATATTAACCATCTCCTCTGTCTATCTCTGGTTCTGGTTCTGTAGAGTAGTCAGGTCCAGTTCTATATTAACCATCTCCTCTGTCTATCTCTGGTTCTGGTTCTGTAGAGTAGTCAGGTCCAGTTCTATATTAACCATCTCCTCTGTCTGGTTCTGGTTCTGGTTCTGTAGAGTAGTCTGGGTCCAGTTCTATATTAACCATCTCCTCTGTCTATCTCTGGTTCTGGTTCTGTAGAGTAGTCAGGTCCAGTTCTATATTAACGATCTCCTCTGTCTATCTCTGGTTCTGGTTCTGTAGAGTAGTCAGGGTCCAGTTCTATATTAACCATCTCCTCTGTCTATCTCTGGTTCTGGTTCTGTAGAGTAGTCAGGTCCAGTTCTATATTAACCATCTCCTCTGTCTATCTCTGGTTCTGTAGAGTAGTCAGGTCCAGTTCTATATTAACCATCTCCTCTGTCTATCTCTGGTTCTGTAGAGTAGTCAGGTCCAGTTCTATATTAACCATCTCCTCTGTCTGGTTCTGGTTCTGTAGAGTAGTCTGGGTCCAGTTCTATATTAACCATCTCCTCTGTCTGGTTCTGGTTCTGTAGAGTAGTCTGGGTCCAGTTCTATATTAACCATCTCCTCTGTCTGGTTCTGGTTCTGTAGAGTAGTCAGGTCCAGTTCTATATTAACCATCTCCTCTGTCTATCTCTGGTTCTGGTTCTGGAGAGTAGTCTGGGTCCAGGTCTATATTAACCATCTCCTCTGTCTATCTCTGGTTCTGGTTCTGTAGAGTAGTCAGGTCCAGTTCTATATTAACCATCTCCTCTGTCTATCTCTGGTTCTGGTTCTGTAGAGTAGTCAGGTCCTGTTCTATATTAACCATCTCCTCTGTCTTTCTATGGTTCTGGTTCTGTAGAGTAGTCAGGTCCAGTTCTATATTAACCATCTCCTCTGTCTATCTCTGGTTCTGTAGAGTAGTCTGGGTCCAGTTCTATATTAACCATCTCCTCTGTCTGGTTCTGTAGAGTAGTCAGGGTCCAGTTCTATATTAACCATCTCCTCTGTCTATCTCTGGTTCTGGTTCTGTAGAGTAGTCTGGTCCAGTTCTATATTAACCATCTCCTCTGTCTGGTTCTGGTTCTGTAGAGTAGTCAGGTAGAGTTCTATATTAACCATCTCCTCTGTCTATCTCTGTTTCTGGTTCTGTACAGTAGTCAGGTCCAGTTCTATATTAACCATCTCCTCTGTCTGGTTCTGGTTCTGGTTCTGTAGAGTAGTCAGGTCCAGTTCTATATTAACCATCTCCTCTGTCTGGTTCTGGTTCTGGTTCTGTAGAGTAGTCAGGTCCAGTTCTATATTAACCATCTCCTCTGTCTATCTCTGGTTCTGGTTCTGTAGAGTAGTCAGGTTCAGTTCTATATTAACCATCTCCTCTGTCTATCTCTGGTTCTGGTTCTGTAGAGTAGTCAGGTCCAGTTCTATATTAACCATCTCCTCTGTCTGGTTCTGGTTCTGGTTCTGTAGAGTAGTCTGGTCCAGTTCTATATTAACCATCTCCTCTGTCTGGTTCTGGTTCTGGTTCTGTAGAGTAGTCTGGGTCCAGTTCTATATTAACCATCTCCTCTGTCTATCTCTGGTTCTGGTTCTGTAGAGTAGTCAGGTCCAGTTCTATATTAACCATCTCCTCTGTCTATCTCTGGTTCTGTAGAGTAGTCTGGGTCCAGTTCTATATTAACCATCTCCTCTGTCTGGTTCTGGTTCTGTAGAGTAGTCAGGTCCAGTTCTATATTAACCATCTCCTCTGTCTATCTCTGGTTCTGGTTCTGTAAAGTAGTCTGGGTCCAGGTCTATATTAACCATCTCCTCTGTCTGGTTCTGGTTCTGTAGAGTAGTCTGGTCCAGTTCTATATTAACCATCTCCTCTGTCTGGTTCTGGTTCTGTAGAGTAGTCAGGTCCAGTTCTATATTAACCATCTCCTCTGTCTATCTCTGGTTCTGGTTCTGTAGAGTAGTCAGGTCCAGTTCTATATTAACCATCTCCTCTGTCTATCTCTGGTTCTGGTTCTGTAGAGTAGTCAGGTCCAGTTCTATATTAACCATCTCCTCTGTCTATCTCTGGTTCTGGTTCTGTAGAGTAGTCTGGTCCAGTTCTATATTAACCATCTCCTCTGTCTGGTTCTGGTTCTGTAGAGTAGTCAGGTCCAGTTCTATATTAACCATCTCCTCTGTCTATCTCTGGTTCTGGTTCTGTAGAGTAGTCTGGGTCCAGTTCTATATTAACCATCTCCTCTGTCTATCTCTGGTTCTGGTTCTGTAGAGTAGTCAGGTCCAGGTCTATATTAACCATCTCCTCTGTCTATCTCTGGTTCTGGTTCTGTAGAGTAGTCAGGTCCAGTTCTATATTAGCCATCTCCTCTGTCTGGTTCTGGTTCTGTAGAGTAGTCAGGTCCAGTTCTATATTAACCATCTCCTCTGTCTATCTCTGGTTCTGTAGAGTAGTCAGGTCCAGTTCTATATTAACCATCTCCTCTGTCTGGTTCTGGTTCTGTAGAGTAGTCTGGGTCCAGGTCTATATTAACCATCTCCTCTGTCTATCTCTGGTTCTGGTTCTGTAGAGTAGTCAGGTCCAGTTCTATATTAGCCATCTCCTCTGTCTGGTTCTGGTTCTGTAGAGTAGTCAGGTCCAGTTCTATATTAACCATCTCCTCTGTCTATCTCTGGTTCTGTAGAGTAGTCAGGTCCAGTTCTATATTAACCATCTCCTCTGTCTGGTTCTGGTTCTGTAGAGTAGTCTGGGTCCAGTTCTATATTAACCATCTCCTCTGTCTGGTTCTGGTTCTGTAGAGTAGTCTGGGTCCAGTTCTATATTAACCATCTCCTCTGTCTGGTTCTGGTTCTGTAGAGTAGTCAGGTCCAGTTCTATATTAACCATCTCCTCTGTCTATCTCTGGTTCTGGTTCTGGAGAGTAGTCTGGGTCCAGGTCTATATTAACCATCTCCTCTGTCTGGTTCTGGTTCTGTAGAGTAGTCTGGGTCCAGTTCTATATTAACCATCTCCTCTGTCTGGTTCTGGTTCTGTAGAGTAGTCTGGGTCCAGTTCTATATTAACCATCTCCTCTGTCTGGTTCTGGTTCTGTAGAGTAGTCAGGTCCAGTTCTATATTAACCATCTCCTCTGTCTATCTCTGGTTCTGGTTCTGGAGAGTAGTCAGGTCCAGTTCTATATTAACCATCTCCTCTCTCTATCTCTGGTTCTGGTTCTGTAGAGTAGTCAGGTCCAGGTCTATATTAACCATCTCCTCTGTCTTTCTCTGGTTCTGGTTCTGTAGAGTAGTCTGGGTCCAGGTCTATATTAACCATCTCCTCTGTCTATCTCTGGTTCTGGTTCTGTAGAGTAGTCAGGTCCAGTTCTATATTAACTTAATATAATGATCAGTACAGAAATGATCCACAGACTCAGAATGAAGGTAGAACAGTTTATAACATAACAAATACATTCAAATGTCAGTGCAAATAAAAGTGCGGACTGAGATGCCAGTAACACAACTAACTAACTAACTAACATAACCCCACAGAACAGAGGTGTCCTGGAACATAGAACATAGAACAGAGGTGTCCAGGAACACAGAACAGAACAGAGGTGTCCAGGAACATAGAACAGAGGTGTCCAGGAACACAGAACAGAACAGAGGTGTCCAGGAACACAGAACAGAACAGAGGTGTCCAGGAACACAGAACAGAACAGAGGTGTCCAGGAACACAGAACAGAACAGAGGTGTCCAGGAACACAGAACAGAACAGAGGTGTCCAGGAACACAGAACAGAACAGAGGTGTCCTGGAACATAGAACATAGAACAGAGGTGTCCAGGAACACAGAACAGAGGTGTCCAGGAACACAGAACAGAACAGAGGTGTCCAGGAACACAGAACAGAACAGAGGTGTCCAGGAACACAGAACAGAGGTGTCCAGGAACACAGAACAGAACAGAGGTGTCCAGGAACACAGAACAGAACAGAGGTGTCCAGGAACACAGAACAGAGGTGTCCAGGAACACAGAACAGAGGTGTCCAGGAACACAGAACAGAACAGTGGTGTCCAGGAACACAGAACAGAACAGAGGTGTCCAGGAACACAGAACAGAACAGTGGTGTCCAGGAACACAGAACAGAACAGAGGTGTCCAGGAACACAGAACAGAACAGAGGTGTCCAGGAACATAGAACAGAGGTGTCCAGGAACACAGAACAGAACAGAGGTGTCCAGGAACACAGAACAGAACAGAGGTGTCCAGGAACACAGAACAGAGGTGTCCAGGAACACAGAACAGAACAGAGGTGTCCAGGAACACAGAACAGAACAGAGGTGTCCAGGAACATAGAACAGAGGTGTCCAGGAACACAGAACAGAACAGAGGTGTCCAGGAACACAGAACAGAACAGAGGTGTCCAGGAACACAGAACAGAACAGAGGTGTCCAGGAACACAGAACAGAACAGAGGTGTCCAGGAACACAGAACAGAACAGAGGTGTCCAGGAACACAGAACAGAACAGAGGTGTCCAGGAACACAGAACAGAACAGAGGTGTCCAGGAGCACAGAACAGAACAGAGGTGTCCAGGAACATAGAACAGAACAGAGGTGTCCAGGAACACAGAACAGAGGTGTCCAGGAACACAGAACAGAACAGAGGTGTCCAGGAACACAGAACAGAACAGAGGTGTCCTGGAACATAGAACATAGAAGAGAGGTGTCCAGGAACACAGAACAGAGGTGTCCAGGAACACAGAACAGAACAGAGGTGTCCAGGAACACAGAACAGAACAGAGGTGTCCAGGGACACAGAACAGAACAGAGGTGTCCAGGAACACAGAACAGAACAGAGGTGTCCAGGAACACAGAACAGAACAGAGGTGTCCAGGAACACAGAACAGAGGTGTCCAGGAACACAGAACAGAACAGAGGTGTCCAGGAACACAGAACAGAGGTGTCCAGGAACATAGAACAGAGGTGTCCAGGAACACAGAACAGAACAGAGGTGTCCAGGAACACAGAACAGAACAGAGGTGTCCAGGAACACAGAACAGAACAGAGGTGTCCAGGAACACAGAACAGAACAGAGGTGTCCAGGAACACAGAACAGAACAGAGGTGTCCAGGAACACAGAACAGAGGTGTCCAGGAACATAGAACAGAACAGAGGTGTCCAGGAACACAGAACAGAGGTGTCCAGGAACACAGAACAGAACAGAGGTGTCCAGGAACACAGAACAGAACA